>NC_053497.1:182138449-182370949 GCF_905171775.1 Rana temporaria
AGTGCAGGTGTGCACTGTGAAACCCAGAGACCTAAATCTGAGGTTGCTGACAGGCGTCAGGAGGGCTTTATGCTGAGCAGTGGTGCTACTGCTGAAGAGAGCCAGGTGGCTTGGCATTTCCTTTTGCATGTGTGAGCCAGGAGGCTGAAGTCATTATTTTCTTTGGACTTTTATTTTTGCCTTTAATAAAAATGGGCTACCAGGCCCTTAAATATAGTTCTGGACTGGCGTGAATCGCTTAAAATCGCATATCCCACTTGAGCTATCAACCCCCAACCTTACTATATATATATGCTAGAAAATTATTTTTAACCCCCAAATAAAATACATTGAATATATGTATCTATTTACTCAGCGTAACATCATATTTCATATTGTTTTAACCACCTAAGGACCGCCGCACAACGATATACGTTGGCAGAATGGCACAGCGGGGCACAAGCACGTACCTGTGCATCCTCTTTAAGTGCCCAGGCATGTGCCGCGGGCGCACGCCTGCGGCGCTCGCCCGTGGCACGCTCCCGCAACCCGGTCCGAAGCTCCGTGGCCGCGGGACCCGCGGACCCGATCGCCGCCGGAGTCCCGCGATCGGTCCCCGGAGCTGAAGAACGGGGAGAGGTGAGTGTAAATACAAACCTTCCCCGTTCTTCACTGTGGCTTGTCACTGATCGTCTGTTCCCTGATAAAGGGAAGCATGATCAATGACGTCACACGTCCAGCCCCACCCCCCCTACAGTTAGAAACACATATGAGGTCACACCTAGCCCCTTCAGCGCCCCCCTAGTGGTTAACTCCCAAACTGCAATTGTCATTTTCTCAGTAATCAGTGCATTTTTATAGCACTTTTCGCTGTGAAAATGACAATGGTCCCAAAAATGTGTCAAAAGTGTCCGATGTGTCCGCCATAATGTCGCAGTCACGAAAAAAAAAACGCTGAACGCCGCCATTAGTAAAACATTTTTTTTTATAAAAATGCAATAAAACTATCCCCTATTTTGTAAACACTATGGGGCAGATCCACAGAGATCTGCACCCGCGCAGCGTATCAGAGATACGCTACGCCGCCGTAACTTACTTGTCCTTGGTTCGAATCCAGAAAGAATTTGCGCCGTAAGTTACGGCGGCGTAGTCTATCTCTTGCGGCGTAAGGGCGCCTAATTCAAATCAGCGAGTAGGGGGCGTGTTTCATTTAAATGAAGCGCGTCCCCGCGCCGAATGAACTGCGCATGCGCCGTCCCTAAATTTCCCGGCGTGCATTGCGCTAAATGACGTCGCAAGGATGTCATATTTTTTAACATAGACGTGAATTACGTCCATCCCGATTCACGGACTTACGCAAAAAAAAAAAATTCAAAATAAACGCGGGAACGACGCCCAAACTTAACATGGCAAATCTAACTATACGCCGCAAAACACCAGCTTTAACTATACGCCGGAAAAAGCCGACTAGAGACGACGTAAGAGAATGCGACGGCCGCGCGTACGTTCGTGGATCGTCGGAAAAAGTTAATTTGTATACTCGACGCGGAAAACGACGCAAACTCCACCCAGCGGACGCCGAAATATTGCATCTACGATCCGAAGGCGTACGAGGACGTTTACCCGTCGGATCTAACCCAGATGCCGTCGTATCTTCGTTTGAGGATTCAAACCAAAGATACGACGCGGGAAATTTGAAAGTACGCCGGCGTATCAGTAGATACGCCGGCGTACTCGCTCTGTGGATCTGCCCCTATAAATTTTGCGCAAACCAACCGATAAACACTTATTGCGATTTTTTTTTTTACCAAAAATATGTGGAAGAATACTTATCGGCCTAAAACGCAGAGGTGATCAAATACCACCAAAAGAAATCTCTATTTGTGGGGGAAAAAAGGACGCCAATTTTGTTTGGGAGCCACGTCGCACGACCGCACAATTGTCAGTTAAAGCGACGCAGTGCCGAATCGCAAAAAGGGGCCTGGTTCTTGACCACCAAAATGGTCCGGGGCTGAAGTGGTTAAGCTGGCCATAGAATTTAGCTTGAAAAAAAAAATGACGGTTAGAAGCAGGACGGAAAATGTTTCTTGAACAAATGAAATTCTAACAATGAATGTGGGTTTTTTTTTCGGGGGAATTCCATTCGTTACAAACTCAAACGTTAAAAGCAAACAAAATTTTGAAGTACTCTCAAACGGCAATTGTCAAGATTCCGATGGCGTTATGGAATGTACCGACAGGAATTTTCATTTATAAATGTTCATACCAAAGTCTACTGGCATATGGCCAGCTTTCAATTATCCTGAACATGTTCTTGTGGCTGAAAAATAACCCCTTCATAAACCATTTTTTTATACAAAAATATCAGAAAAGCAACACTATACAAATAGCAATCAATACACAGAAAAAAAAAACATAAACACAAAAAAAAAGACCAAAGACAAAACTATGCGTTTTTTTTTTTTCTCTGATGCGTTTCCCTAAAAAATTTTAAATAAGGATAATCCCCTACTCTGGTGTGGAGCAGACGGCCTCCTTCCTTCTCATCCCCTTCCCCTGGACTTAATTGTAGAGGAGACCACTGGACTTATTCATAGAGGAGACCACCGGGTTTAACTGTAGAGGAGACCACTGGATTTAACCGTAGAGGAGGCCACTGGACTTAACCGTAGAGGAGGCCACAGGACTTAACCATAGTGGAGACCACTTTACTTTACAGTAGAGGAGACCACTGGGCTTAATCGTAGAGGAAAACACTAGATTTGATCATAGAGGAGACCACTGGGCTTAACCATAGCGGAGACCAATGGACTTAACCATAGAGGAGACCACTGGACTTAACCATAGAGGAGACCACTGGACTTAATCGTAGAGAAGACCACTGGGCTTAATCGTAGAGAAGACCACTGGGTCTAATCGTAGAGAAGACCACTGGGTCTAATCGTAGAGAAGACCACTGGGTCTAATCGTAGAGAAGACCACTGGGTCTAATCGTAGAGAAGACCACTGGGTCTAATCGTAGAGAAGACCACTGGGTCTAATCGTAGAGAAGACCACTGGGCTTAATCGTAGAGAAGACCACTGGGCTTAATCGTAGAGAAGACCACTGGGTCTAATTGTGGAGAAGACCACTGGGTCTAATTGTGGAGAAGACCACTGGGCTTAATCGTAGAGAAGACTACTCGGTTTAATCGTAGAGAAGACCACTGGGCCTAATCTTAGAGAAGAGCACTGGGCTTAATTGTAGAGAAGACCACTGGGCTTAATCGTAGAGAAGACCATTGGGCTATATCGTAGAGAAGACTACTCGGTTTAATCATACAGGAGAAAGTTCCAGGTGGCGTTTCTTGGAGTTTGTCCTGGAATAATAATGTTTAAACTACGAGTTAAGTTTTATCCTAATCCATTGAATGCATTAAGATATAAAAAAACTTCTGCCTTTAAAACCACTTCAACTGTAGAGAAGACCAGTGGGCTTAATCGTAGAGAAGACCACTGGGCCTAATCGTAGAGAAGACTACTCTGTTTAATCGTAGAGAAGACCACTGGGCTTAATCATAGAGAGGACCACTGGGCTTAATCATAGAGAGGACCACTGGGCCTAATCGTAGAGAAGACCACTGGGCTTAATCATAGAGAGGACCACTGGGCCTAATTATAGAGTAGACCAATGGGCTTAATTGTAGAGAAGACCACTGGGCTTAATCATAGAGAGGACCACTGGGCCTAATTATAGAGTAGACCACTGGGCCTAATTGTAGAGAAGACCACTGGGCTTAATTGTAGAGAAGACCACTGGGCTTAATTGTAGAGAAGACCACTGGGCTTAATTATAGAGAAGACCACTGGGCTTAATTATAGAGAAGACCACTGGGCTTAATTATAGAGAAGACCACTGGGCTTAATCATAGAGAAGACCACTGGGCTTAATCATAGAGAAGACCAGTGGGTTTAATCGTACTGGAGAAAGTTCCAGGTGGCGTTTCTTGGAGTTTGTCCTGGAATAATAAAGTTTATAAATGTTGTTGGCCATTACGGTGCACCGCCGGCAGTTGTTCTCCGGATATTTTTACAACCTTGACAAAGGACTCATAAAATTCATGTTCGTTATGAATAGAGGTGCAATCTGCGACTGAATATTAATTTGGCGTATATTTAAAGCACAGATTACACATAAAATCAAGAAGAGTGTGAGATAATCACCCAACATGCACCATAACCCATCAAAATGCTGATTTGTCCTTTTCATGTACGGTAGCCAAAAGAACTTGTCCCGTAATTAATGAAATGTGGTGTCGTTATCATAGAAAGGTTATTAATAGATGCTTCTAATCTATGTATACAGAGGGCTCATTAAAACATTTTTTATTTTTTTTTGTATCTATTTGAAAACGACACATTTGTTCTTCTTTCATATCACAGAACTTAGATGAAGCCCGGAAAAGCTTCTTTGAAAAGACACCAAATTACACTTCAGCGTTAAACGAAGAGATAAACTTGATAAGTAAGAACATTGTCCATTATTGAACCTCCAAAATAAGTGCTGTTTATTAAATCATAATGTTGGAGCTATGTTACCAAAAGTATTGGGACGCACATGTACTATATAGCAGCAGAGCAGTGGAAAGTGTCCATAGAGCAGAGATTGGTGTCAGTAGGGCAGTGGAACGTGACAGTAGTTTTATTTATTTTTTTATTATTATTATTTTTACAATTTTTTTAAAAATTTTTTTTACAATATTATTTTTACATTTTTTTTTACAATATTATTTTTACATTTTTATATATATATATATATATATATATATATATATATATATATACACAGGGCTTTTTTTTCTCAGAGAATAGGTTCAGGAACTCCCTCCTTTTAGTCACTTCTTGGTTCCACCCCCTACCCACCTCTGAGCACCATTCCTTGGGTTCACCCACTACTCACCTCCGAACACAGTTCCTTGGGTTCACCCACTACCCACCTCCGAACACCGTTCCTTGGGTTCACCCCCTACCCACCTCCGAGCACCATTCCTTGGGTTCACCCCCTACCCACCTCCGAGCACCATTCCTTGGGTTCCACCCCCTACCCACCTCCGAGCACCATTCCTTGGGTTCCACTCCCTACCCACCTCCGAGCACCATTCCTTGGGTTCCACCCCCTATCCACCTCCAAGCACCATTCCTTGGGTTCACCCCCTACCCACCTCCGAGCACCATTCCTTGGTTCCACCTCCGAACACCGTTCCTTGGGTTCACCCCCTACCCACCTCCGAGCACCATTCCTTGGGTTCACCCACTACCCACCTCTGAGCACCATTCCTTGGGTTCAACCCCTACCCACCTCCGAGCACCATTCCTTGGTTCCACCCCCTACCCACCTCCGAGCACCATTCCTTGGGTTCCACCCCCTATCCACCTCCGAGCACCATTCCTTGGGTTCACCCCCTACCCACCTCCGAGCACTATTCCTTGGTTCCACCCCCTACCCACCTCCGAGCACCATTCCTTGGGTTCACCCCCGAGCACCATTCCTTGGGTTCACCCCCTACCCACCTCCGAGCACCATTCCTTGGTTCCACCTCCGAGCACCATTCCTTGGGTTCACCTCCTACCCACCTCCGAACACCGTTCCTTGGGTTCACCCCCTACCCACCTCTGAGCACCATTCCTTGGGTTCAACCCCTACCCACCTCCGAGCACCATTCCTTGGTTCCACCCCCTACCCACCTCCGAGCACCATTCCTTGGGTTCACCCCCTACCCACCTCCGAGCACCATTCCTTGGGTTCACCCCCTACCCACCTCCGAGCACCATTCCTTGGTTCCACCCCCTACCCACCTCCGAGCACCATTCCTTGGTTCCACCCCCTGTCCATTTCCGAGCACCATTCCTTGGGTTCACCCCCTACCCACCTCTCAGTAATGGATACAGAACCAAGTATTCATTTGTGGTGCTAAGTAATTTGTATGTAATTTGTTAATGATAGGAAGTAAAATAGATCCCCTGTAGCCAGCAACAATGGAGCACCCCCAGCAACAATAGACTCTGAACAGCTAGCAAAAATAGACCCCTCCCTTCACAGTAGATGTCTCCCAGCAACAATCGTCTCACAGTATCATAGGAGCCCCCCCAGCAACAATAGGTCCCCCCCCACCAGTGACAAGTGACCTCCCCAGCAACAATAGACTGAACAATAGATCATCAATAGATCTGAAAAAAATAGATCCCCCTCCAGCAACAATAGATCCCCCAGCAGCCAGCATCAATAGACCCTCCAGTACACCCCAGCACCCCCTGCCATTACGTACATTCAGAGATAAAGGTGCCGGAACTGCGTTCCCCCGCGTTCCTGCTGAAAAAAAGCCCTGTATATATATATATATATATATATATATATATATATATATATATATATATACAATATTATTTTTACAATTTTTTTTACAATTTTATTTTTACAATTTTTTTTTACAATTTTATTTTTACAATTTTTTTTTTTTTACAATATTATTTTTACAATTTTTTTTTTTTTACAACTAGTCGGGTCTTGGATGGTGACAGGACTCCTCAGGACCCCAGTGCTGCGAGGAAATAGTGCTGAACGTCCAGGGGCGTGATTCATTAAACTTCAGCGAGCGTAACACACATCATACGATTGATTCAGGCGGATCGATACTTGTCACCGTCTTTTCCGCCCAAACAACTTTCCAAAAAAAAAAAATATCTTTTCCATTTTATTGTTGGGTGTAAATCAAGCTCCTATTTACAACGGTTAATTAGAATATCAGCCCAGAGACACGCGGTGGGCGGGATAACGTCATCTTTTTTATAAATCGCCTCTCTCGGAGACGCGTGCGGGGGTGATTATTTTCCCAGCCCCCCCCCCCCCCCCCCCCCCCCCCGTCCTCCACAATATGAAGATTAAAGATTTGCTTTCCAGTAAGAATGGCCCTCAGCATTGATGTCTGTCTTTCATTATCTTTTACAACGCGCGCTACGTGATGAGCATGGCTGAAGCGGAGATGTGCCGGGATGGCAAGATAAATCGATGGTTCTGCGGGCTGGGGGGGGGGCACTACAATTCCCAGCATGACTCCAGGGCTGCCAGCAAGATTCGTGGGTTGGAAGGACAAATGCCCCTGCGTATGTGGTCTCACTGGAAGGACAAATGCCCCTGTGTATGTGGTGTCACTGAAGGGACAAATGCCCCTGTGTATGTGGTGTCACTGAAGGGACAAATGCCCCTGCGTATGTGGTGTCACTGGAAGGACAAATGCCCCTGCGTATGTGGTGTCACTGGAAGGACAAATGCCCCTGTGTATGTGGTGTCACTGGAAGGACAAATGCCCCTGCGTATGTGGTGTCACTGGAAGGACAAATGCCCCTGCGTATGTGGTGTCACTGGAAGGACAAATGCCCCTGCGTATGTGGTGTCACTGGAAGGACAAATGCCCCTGCGTATGTGGTGTCACTGGAAGGACAAATGCCCCTGCGTATGTGGTGTCACTGGAAGGACAAATGCCCCTGTGTATGTGGTGTCACTGGAAGGACAAATGCCCCTGTGTATGTGGTGTCACTGGAAGGACAAATGCCCCTGTGTATGTGGTGTCACTGAAGGGACAAATGCCCCTGTGTATGTGGTGTCACTGGAAGGACAAATGCCCCTGCGTATGTGGTGTCACTGGAAGGACAAATGCCCCTGTGTATGTGGTGTCACTGGAAGGACAAATGCCCCTGCGTATGTGGTGTCACTGGAAGGACAAATGCCCCTGCGTATGTGGTGTCACTGGAAGGACAAATGCCCCTGCGTATGTGGTGTCACTGGAAGGACAAATGCCCCTGCGTATGTGGTGTCACTGGAAGGACAAATGCCCCTGTGTATGTGGTCTCACTGGAAGGACAAATGCCCCTGCGTATGTGGTGTCACTGGAAGGACAAATGCCCCTGCGTATGTGGTGTCACTGGAAGGACAAATGCCCCTGTGTATGTGGTGTCACTGGAAGGACAAATGCCCCTGCGTATGTGGTGTCACTGGAAGGACAAATGTCCCTGCGTATGTGGTGTCACTGGAAGGACAAATGCCCCTGCGTATGTGGTGTCACTGGAAGGACAAATGCCCCTGTGTATGTGGTGTCACTGGAAGGACAAATGCCCCTGTGTATGTGGTGTCACTGGAAGGACAAATGCCCCTGCGTATGTGGTGTCACTGGAAGGACAAATGCCCCTGCGTATGTGGTGTCACTGGAAGGACAAATGCCCCTGTGTATGTGGTGTCACTGGAAGGACAAATGCCCCTGCGTATGTGGTGTCGCTGGAAGGACAAATGCCCCTGCGTATGTGGTGTCGCTGGAAGGACAAATGCCCCTGCGTATGTGGTGTCACTGGAAGGACAAATGCCCCTGTGTATGTGGTGTCACTGGAAGGACAAATGCCCCTGCGTATGTGGTGTCACTGGAAGGACAAATGCCCCTGTGTATGTGGTGTCACTGAAGGGACAAATGCCCCTGCGTATGTGGTGTCGCTGGAAGGACAAATGCCCCTGCGTATGTGGTGTCACTGGAAGGACAAATGCCCCTGCGTATGTGGTGTCACTGGAAGGACTCTTTGGACAGTGGCCGAGCTCGGGGGTCTCTAGTAATGATCATGTGACTACTGTGACAACCAATCATAACAGTCATATGATCGGGCTGTAGGCAGATGCAGGGCCATCTCTAATATTGATTAGACCAGTGGCGGAGCGTCCATAAGGGCACGCGGGCGCAGCCCACTCTCTCCTGCCACCCCCTCTATCCATGGCCACCGCTGACACCCCCTATTCAGGAGCCCGGCCTTGATGGCACAGTGGGAGCATTTGATGGGCCACAGTGGCAGCATTTGATGGGCACAGAGGGAGCATTTGATGGGCACAGTGGGAGAATTTGATGGGAACAGTGGCTGCGTTTGATGGGCACAGTGGGAGCATTTGATGGGCCACAGTGGCAGCATTTGATGGGCACAGAGGGAGCATTTGATGGGCACAGTGGGAGAATTTGATGGGAACAGTGGCTGCGTTTGATGGGCACAGTGGCAGCATTTGATGGGGCACAGTGGCAGCATTTGATGGGGCACAGTGGCAGCATTTGATGGGGCACAGTGGCAGCATTTGATGGGGCACAGTGGCAGCATTTGATGGGCACAGTGGGAGAATTTGATGGGCACAGTGGCTGCGTTTGATGGGCACAGTGGCTGCGTTTGATGGGCACAGTAGTGGCAGCATTTGATGGGCACAGTGGCTGTGTTTGATGAGCACAGTGGCAGCATTTGATGGGCACAGTGGCTCCCAAATTCACTTATTAACTATTTGGGGGGCAGTACAGGGCTCAAGAGGCAGCTGCCTTGGGCCCCACCACAACAATGACTGGGCCCGGGGAAGCCGCCCCTTGTTCCCTTGTGTTAAAGATGGTCCCGGGCAAATGTGCGTGTAAAGGCAGGCGTCCCAATACTTTTGACAATACCGTGTATATGCAGCGGGTGGGTGTTAAAGCTCTCTTTGCCTTCACACGTACGTATTACATGGGCGGCAAAAGGTTAATAAATATGCAGATGCATTAATTTATTTATTTTTTCATTTTTTTAGCTTTGAAATATTGGAAGGCGTTCTCTGGGGTCACTTTGCCTTTTATGTTTTCACAACAGTACCGTCCATAGATGTTCATTTCCCTCAATTACCTGTAAAATGGATTTGCATTTCTTTCCATCGCAATGAACGCCGAGTCGCCGGATTCATCCAAAAAAAAAAGCTCACATTTGATTAGGCGTGATGACTGCGCCCGGCCGCCGCTGCGTTTGGGACGCGATTTTGGCATATCGAAGCCTAAAACTAATTTCTCTGACCTGTCAAAGACTTTTCATCCGTGATTTATCTGGACGACATAAAAAATAAATCTACATTTGTTTAAATATCATTTCCCAACGCTGTCATTGAACAAAACGCGTCCGATTCTGAGATTCAAAGAGTCCAAATTAAATGTTTAATTGCATCCTTTATGTGCGCTTTATTTTCCGGGCTCCTGGAAGGTCAGGCGCCGCACATTGGGCGAAATACATTCTGGATTTCTCACAAATTTGAGGAAGTGTGGGGTAGTGCTGGCAGCTGATAAATAGGTTTTTATTTTATTTTTATTTTTTTATTATTTTATTTTATCTTATTTTATTTATTTTATTTATTTATTTTATTATTGTTATTATTATTATTATTATTATTATTATTATTATTAGTATTTTATTTACTTTTCACTTTATTTTTATTTTTATTTTATTGTATTTTCATTTTTTTGGCAGCTCCCAAGGTTTGTGTACATTCCTGACCTGTGTATATCCAGAGACGAAAATAAAGATGGATGGCTCCTGGAAGGTAAGGCGCCGCACATTGGGCTAAATACATTTTGGATTTCTCACAATTTTGAGGAAGTGTGGGGTAGTGTTGGCAGCTGATAAATAGGTTTTTATTTTATTTAAAATATATATATTATTTTATTTTATTTTTATCTTATTTTATTTTTATTTGTTTTATTTTATTATTATTATTATTATTATTATTATTATTATTATTATTATTATTATTATTATTATTATTTTATTTACTTTTCACTTTATTTTTATTTTTATTTTTGTTTACTTTTTATTTTTGGGGTAGTGCTGGCAGCTGATAAAATAGGTTTTTATTTTATTAAAATTTCTTTATTCTTTTATTTTTATCTTATTTTATTTTATTTTATTTTTATTCTTTTTACTATTATTTTATTTACTTTTAACTTTATTTTTATTTTATTTTTATTTTTGTTTATTTTTTACTTTACATTTATTTTTATTGTATTTATTTTTTTGGCAGCTCACAAGGTTTTTGTACATTCCTGGCCTGTGTATATCCAGAGACGAAAACAAAGATGGATGGCTCCTGGAAGGTCAGCCGCCGCACATTGGGCTAAATACATTTTGGATTTCTCACAATTTGAGGAAGTGTGAGGTAGTGCTGGCAGCTGATGAATAGGTTTTTATTTTATTTTTGTATTATTTTTTTATCTTATTTTATTTTATTTTTATTTATTTTTTATTTTTTATTTTATTATTATTATTTTTATTATTATTATTATTATTATTATTATTATTATTATTATTATTATTTTATTTACTTTTCACTTTATTTTTATTTTATTTTCATTTTTTACTTTATATTTATTTTTATTGTATTTTTTTTTTGGCAGCTCCCAAGGTTTGTGTACATTCCTGGCCTGTGTATATCCAGAGACGAAAATAAAGATGGATGGCTCCTGGAAGGTAAGGCGCCGCACATTGGGCTAAATACATTTTGGATTTCTCACAATTTTGAGGAAGTGTGGGGTAGTGTTGGCAGCTGATAAATAGGTTTTTATTTTATTTTAATTTTTTTTATTATTTTATTTTAATTTATTTATTTATTTTATTATTATTATTATTATTATTATTATTATTATTATTTTATTTACTTTTCACTTTATTTTTATTTTATTTTATTTTAATTTTTTATTTTTATCTTATTTTATTTTATTTTTATTTGTTTTATTTTTTTATTATTATTATTATTATTATTTTATTTACTTTCACTTTATTTTTATTTTTTTATTTTGTTGTGCATTTGATGGGCACAGTGGGAGCGTCTGTTCCCTGTCGTAGGGAGCGACGATCAGTGACGCCAAGCCAAGCCACGCCCCCCTACAGTAAGAAACACACATTAGGGAACACTTAACCCCCCTACAGGTTAACCCCTTCACTGCCAGTGTCATTTTCACAGTAATCAGTGCATTTTTACAGCTGTAAAAATCACACTGGTCCCAAAATGGCGTCAAAAGCATCCGATGCGACCGCCATAATGTCGCAGTCGCGATAAAAATCACTGATCGCCGGCATTACTAGTAAAAAAAAAAAATGAATAAAAATGGCATAAAACTTTCCCCTATTTTGTAGACGCTATGGGCCAGATTCAGAGAGAGAGTACGCCGGAGTATCTGCTGATACTCCGGCGTACTTTCAAATTTGCCGCGTCGTATCTTTATTTGTAATTCACAAACAAAGATACGACGGCATTTGGCTAAGATCCGACAGGCGTACGGCTTCGGATCTTAGGATGGAATACTTCGGCGCCCGCTGGGTGGAGTTTGCGTTGTTTTCCGCGTCGGGTATGCTAATTAGCTGTTAACGGCGATCCACGAAGGTACGTGCGTTCGTCGCATTCTCTTACGTCGTCGCTAGTCGGCTTTTTGCGTCGCAAAGTTACGGCTGCTATTGAGGTGGTGTAACAATATAGACAGCCCATGTTAAAGTATGGCCGTCGTTCCCGCGTCGAATTTCAAATTATAATTTTTTTGCGTAAGTCGCTTGGGAATGCAAAAGTACGTTACGCACGTCGCCGTTCAAAACATTACGTCGGGGCGACGTCATTTCGCGCAAAGCACGGCGGGAAATTTCAAAACGGAGCATGCGCAGTACGTTCGGCGCGGGAAGGCACCTAATTTAAATGGTACACGCCGCTACGCCGCCGCAAGTTTACACGCAAGTGCTTTGTGAATCAAGCACTTACGCTGAAAACTTGCGGCGGAGTGACGTAAAGGACATGCGTTACGCCGCCGCAAATGTCTGTGAATCTGGCCCTAGAACTTTTGCGCAAACCAATCAATAAACGTTTATTGCGATTTTTTTTTTTTACCAAAAATAGGTAGAAGAATGCGTATCGGCCTAAACTGAGGGGGAAAAAAATAGTTTTTTTATTTATTTTTTGGTGGATATTTATTATTATAGCAAAAAGTTAAAAATATTGATTTTTTTTCAAAATGGTCTCTCTATTTTTGTTTATAGTGCAAAAAAAAAAAAAACGCAGAGGTGATCAAATACCATCAAAATAAATCTCTATTTGTGGTGGGAAAAAATGACGCCAGTTTCGTTTGGGAGCCACGTCGCGCGACCGCGCAATTGTCTGTTAAAGCGACGCAGCGCCGAAGCGGTTAATGTAATAGGCCGGTTTTTGTTTGTTTTTTTTTCTTCTCCCCTGCATTACTGCGGCGCAAAAAAAAAAAAACGATTTGGACGGTTTTCGAGTGAGACTATTAAGGTTCTAATGATCCTTTGAATTTGTTTGAATGTGCGCATGATGGCATCGCCGGAATCTACCTAAAGTTTAGCTCGCTTTTTTCAAGCTTAAAAAAAGAAAAAAAGAAAAACGAACGCGCCGTGAGATACGCTCGCAAATCTCATGAACTGAAAAAAAAAAAAAACGCCATTAAAACCATCGTCAGCCGCCATTTAATTGCCGCTGGAAAGGGGTTCTGTTTTTTTTTTTTTTAGATTTGTTTTTAAAGGGCATCATCGGCCAGATGGCTAAATGTACAATCACGCGGCGAATAATACGTGCGGCTGTACGCGGCAAAAGACGTGCAAAGTTAATGCACATGCTGTTCTAAATGTATAAAGAGGTACAATGTATCACCTCTCTCTCTCTCTATATATATATATATATATATATACACAGGGCGGTCTTTAACCGCCTAAGCGCCGGACCATTATGCAGGTAAAGGACACGGCCAGTTCTTGCGATTCGGCACTGCGTCGCATTAACTTACAATTGCGCGGTCGTGCAACGTGGCTCCCAAACAAAATTGGCGTCCTTTTTTCCCCACAAATAGAGCTTTCTTTTGGTGGTATTTGATCACCTCTGCGGTTTTTATTTTTTGCGCTATAAACAAAAATAGAGCGACAATTTTGAAAAAAATGCAAAATTTTTTCATTTTTGCTATAATAAATATCCACAAAAATATATAAAAAAAAATTCCCTCAGTTTAGGCCGATACTTATTCTTCTACCTATTTTTCGTAAAAAAAAATCGCAATAAGCGTTTATCGGTTGGTTTGCGCAAAATTTATAGCGTTTTACAAAATAGGGGATAGTTTTATTGCATTTTTATTAATTATTATTTTTTTACTACTAATGGTGGCGATCAGCGATTTTTTTTTTTCGTGACTGCGACATTACGGCGGACACATCTGACAATTTTGACACATTTTTGGGACCATTGTCATTTTCACAGCGAAAAGTGCTATAAAAATGCACTGATTACTGTGAAAATGACAGTTGCAGTTTGGGAGTTAACCACAAGGGGGCGCTGAAGGGGTGTGACCTCATATGTGTTTCTAACTGTAGGGGGGTGTGGCTGTAGGTGTGATGTCATTGATCGTGTCCCCCTATAAAAGGGAACAAACGATCGATGACAGCACCACAGTGAAGAACGGGGAAGCTGTGTTTACACACAGCTCTCCCCGTTCTTCAGCTCCGGGGACCGATCGCGGGACTCCAGTGGCGATCGGGTCCACGAGTCCCGCGGCCGTAATGTAAGACTATCATGGGGCCCCTAGACATGAAGACAGCCCTGGCTGGGAGGAGGATCGGTGTTGCAACAGCGAATATTAATTCGCTGTTGCAACACAAGGAAATATCAGGGTTTGTAAATGATTTAACTAGTTGCCGACCAGCCGCCGTCATTCTACGGCGGCAGGTCGGCTCTCCTGGGCGAGAGCCCGTAGCTCTACGTCGGCTCTTTTAGTGGCCACTAGAGGCGCGCTCGCCCCCCGCTCATCCGTGACTCCCGTGCGGGTGCCCGGCAGGCGCGATCGCCACCGGGCACCCGCGATTGCTCGTTACAGAGCGGGGAACGGGAGCTGTGTGTGTAAACACACAGCTCCCAGTCCTGTCAGGGGGGGAAATGACGGATCAATGTATGAACAGAAGATCAGTGTTTCCCCTAGTGAGGCCACCCCCCCTACAGTTAGAACACACAAGGGACATACTTAACCCCTTCCCCGCCCCCTAGTGTTAACCCCTTCACTGCCAGTGGCATTTTTATAGTAATCCAATGCATTTTTATAGCACTGATCGCTATAAAAATGCCAATGGTCCCAAAAATGTGTCAAAAGTGTCCAAAGTGTCCGCCATAATGTCGCAGTACCGATAAAAATCGCTGATCACCGCCATTACTAGTAAAAAAATATATATTAATAAAAATGAAATAAAAATACCCTCTATTTTGTAAATCTATAACTTTTGCGCAAACCAATCAATAAACGCTTATTGCGATTTTTTTTTTACGAAAAATATGTAGAAGAATACGTATCGGCCTAAACTTTTTTTTTTTTATATATTTTTGGGAGATATTTATTACAGCAAAAAGTAAAAAATATAAATTTTTTTCAAAATTGTCGCTCTATTTTTGTTTATAGCGCAAAAAATAAAAACCGCAGAGGTGATCAAATACCACCAAAAGAAAGCTCTATTTGTGGGGAAAAAAGCACGCCAATTTTGTTTGGGAGCCACGTCGCACGACCGCGCAATTGTCAGTTAAAGCGACGCAGTGCCGAATCGCAAAAAGTGCTCTGGTCTGTGGGCAGCCATATGGTCTGGGGGTTAAGTGGTTAAATGACACTTTCTGTGCCTAAAGTTCAGTTTTTAAAAAAACGCATGAAAATCCTATGGAGCCTTTTCTTTATATATATATATATTTTTTTTAAAGCTGTGAAACATCACCTGACTTGCTCAGCGTAAAATACTTTATTCATTGACACATCGGTGTAAAAATATTCCAAATAAAATATTCATGAACACATGTTGGGCCATTAGAAAAAAACAAAGCTGACGTCTGAGAAAAGATGACATTTTCTATAAAAAAGAAGCTTCATTTGGGGATCATAAAATGTTTTTTTTCAGGAAAAGGAAAGGGGAAAAATAGGGAGGGGGGGGGCAGGAGAAAAAAAGTGATGGGAGGAAATGTAAGTAGAGGGGAGGGGTGGAGGAGAGGGGAGGAAAGGAAAAATGAGGGGAACGGGAGAGGAAAGGGGAGGAGAGGAGAGGAAAGGAAAAATGAGGGGAACGGGAGAGGAGAGGAGATGGAGAGGAGAGGGGAGGAAAGGAAAAATGAGGGGAACGGGAGAGGAAAGGGGAGGAGAGGAGATAGGAGAAGAAAAGAGGGAAGGAAAAATTAGGGCAATGGGAGAGGAGAGGGGAAGAGATGGGGAGAGAGGAGAGGAAAAATAAGAGGAGGAGATCAAAATTGGGGGGGGGGGAGAAGTAGGGAAAGGGGAAAATAAGGGGGGCAGGATAAATAAAGTGATGGGAGAAAATTTAAGGGGAGGGGTGGAGGAGAGGAGCGGAAAGGAAAAATGAGGGGAACAGGGGAAGAGAGGAGAGGAGATGGGGAGGAAAGGAAAAATGAGGGGGAGAGGAGAGGAGATGGGGAGGAGAGGGGAGGAAAGGAAAAATGAGGGGGAGAGGAGAGGAGATGGGGAGGAGAGGAAAAATGAGGGGAACGGGAGAGGAGAGGAAAGGGGAGGAGTGGAAAGGAGATAGGGGAAGAAAAGTAATTAGGGCAACAGGAGAGGAGAGGGGAGAAGATGGGGAGAGAGGAGAGGAAAAATAAGAAGAGGAAATCAAATTGGGGGGGGGGGGAAGTAGGGAAAGGGGAAAATAAGGGGGCAGGATAAATAAAGTGATGGGGGAAAATGTAAGTAGAGAGGAGGGGAGGGCTGAAGGAGAGGGTAGGAAAGGAAAAATTTGGGGAAAGGGGAGGAGAGGAGATAGGGGGAGAGAAGAGCCAAGGAAAAATTAGGGCAACAGGAGAGGAGAGGGGAAGAGATGGGGAGAGAGGAGAGGAAAAGTAAGAAGAGGAGATCAAAATGGGGGGGGGGGGGGAGGAGGAAATTAAAAATGGGGAAGAGAGGAAAAGTGAGGGGAGGAGAGGTGAATAGAGCAAGCAGAGAAAAAGGGAATAACGTGATGGGATAAAATGTAAGTAGAGGGGAGGGGTGGAGGAGAGGGGAGTGGAGGGGAGAAGATAAAAAAAAGAAAACAAAATTAAAAATGGGGAGGAGCAGAGAAGAAGGGAAGAGAGGATAGGAAGAATCAAAGGGGAGATCAAGAATAGGTGAAGAGGAGAGTAAAATAAAAAGAGGAGAGGAAAAATGAGGGAAGGGGTGGTAAGGAGACCAGAGGAAAAGGGAAGGGCATGAAATGTTTGAAAATGGGGAGGAGCAGAGAAGAAGGGAAGAGAGGATAGAAAGAATCAGAAGAGGAGATCAAGAATAGGTGAAGAGGAGAGTAAAATAAAAAGAGGAGAGGAGAGGAAAAATGAGGGAAGGGGTGGTTAGGAGACCAGAGGAAAACGGAAGGGCAGGAAATATTTGAAAATGGGGAGGGAAGGAGGAAAGGATA
Organism: Rana temporaria; assembly: GCF_905171775.1. Classification (NCBI taxonomy): domain Eukaryota; kingdom Metazoa; phylum Chordata; class Amphibia; order Anura; family Ranidae; genus Rana; species Rana temporaria. Next base: position 182,155,691 of record NC_053497.1, read on the forward strand.
AATAAGGAGAGGACAATGTGGGGGGAGGGGAGAGGAGAGGGAAGGAATAATGAGGGTAGGGGGCAGAGGAGAGCATAGGAAGGGGGGGGGGGAAGTAGAGAGAAGGGAAGAAGGAGAAAGGAGAGAAAAATAATAAGATGGGGGGGATAAGGGCAAGGGGAGAGGAGAGGGGGGAGAGGAGAGGAGATGGGGAGAAGAGGAGAAGAAAGGAAAACTGAGGAAAAATGAGGGGAATGGGAGAGGAGATGGGGGGAGATAAGAGGAAAGGGAAAATGAGGGCAGCGGGAGAGGAGAGGGGAGGAGATGGGGGGAGAGGAGAGGAGAAGAAAGGGAAAATTAGGGGAATGGGAGAGGAGAGGGGAGAAGAGGAGAAGAAAGGAAAAATGAGGGGAATGGGAGAGGAGAGGGGAGGAGATGGGGGGAGATAAGAGGAAAGGGAAAATGAGGGCAGCGGGAGAGGAGAGGGGAGGAGAGGAAAAATATAGGGGAACAGGAGAGAAGAGGAGATGGGAAAGGATAGAAGAATAAGGAAACAGAAAATAAAAACTGAAAGTAAAGGAACAAGAATGAAGTGAGAGGAAGGAAAGAAAGAAAGAAAGAAAGAAAGAAAGAAAGGAGGGACGGAAGGAAGGAAAGAAAGGAGGGGAGGAAGGAAGGAAAGAAGGAAGAAAGGAGGGGAAGAAGGAAGAAAAGAAGGAAGGAAGGAGGAGGGAATGAAGGAGGGAGGGGAGAAAGGACAGAAAGAAGGAAGGAGGGAAGGAAAGAAGGAAGCAATGAAGGAATTAGGGAGGGAAAGAAGGAAGGAGATGGGGAGGAAGAAAGAAAAGAAGGGGGGAAGGAGGGAGAAGAAGGAAGGAGAAGGGAGGGAAGGAAGGTAAGAGGAGGGAGGAAAGGAGGGGAGGAAGGAAGAAATGAAGGAGAAGGGAGGGAAAGAAGGGAGGGAGGGAAGGAAGGAGGGGAGAAAGGAAGGAAGGAAAGAAGGAAGTAAGTAGAGAGGGAAGGAAGGAGGGTGGGAAGGAGGAAGGAAGGGAGGGAGGGAGGAAAGGAGGAAGGAAGGAAGGAAGGGAGGAAGGAGGGAAGGAAGGAGGGAGGGAGGAAGGGAAGGAAGAAAGGAGGGAAGGAAGGAGGGAGGGAAGGAAGGATAGGGAAGGAAGGAAGGAAGAATAAGGAAGGATAGGGAAGGAAGGAAGGAAGGATAGGGAAGGAAGGAAGGAAAGAAGGAAGGAAGGAAGGATAGGGAAGGAAGGATAGGGAATCTCTCGGGGTGGACATCTCTAAGCTATGAAAGGAAGGAAGGAAGGAGGGAGGGAAGGAAGGAAGGAAGGAAGGAGGGAGGGAGGGAGGGAGGGAGGGAGGGAAGGATAGGGAAGGAAGGAAGGATAGGGAAGGAAGGAAGGAAAGACGGAAGGAAGGAAGGATAGGGAAGGAAGGAAGGAAGGATAGGGAAGGAAGGAAGGAAAGAAGGAAGGAAGGAAGGATAGGGAAGGAAGGATAGGGAATCTCTCGGGGTGGACATCTCTAAGCTATGAAAGGGACGGTTAATCTTCCAGGAACTTTCCTTTACATTGTTATGCTCTCATATAGGAAAAGCTTGCGTGGAATTAATGAAGGGCGACATATTTTTACGCTCCGCCAGCCTCACAGAGATGTTAATGGCCTTCGGATTATATTGCTGATATTATAGAGCAGGACGGAGATTTAAATCTCTGAAAAAAGATGGGAACAATTTTCCGAGACAAGTTAACGCTTAGATTTAAATTGCACCAATCCATTACGCCTCGTTCAATAGGATTGCCTTAATGTTACAATAAAAGAAATTCATATCATTTTCTCTAATGTATTTTTGATGTTTTTTAAATGATACCGACGCAAGTTACAGAATGTACCTAAAGCACAATACGGGGGGATAATGAGTTATGTGCTACTTCCAATGATGAGCAAGAGCAAATAAAAACTATTGTTTGATCACAAACAATCGCGCAGAACATCCATAATTCCCGGCGCGTAGAATATCTCAGCGGAACGCGCTCTGACGGGAAGTTTAGTGTTTGCCGACGCTGAGAGCCGTAGCTCATAAAATTTATTATCGGCTGCAAATTCTGATACATAAGTAACCATTTCAAAAGACTTATTATTATCGATGGAGGTCAAATGTACAGAAGGCGGGAAGGTAATGAGGAAAGGGAGGAGCTTGGGAAGTGGATACCGTATACCCCATTCCCAATGGAGGTCCCCTATATCAATCTTTATATCACTAGAGGGGTCACCAGCAGGAGGAAGGAGGTCCTGATTCCTCTATTCCGGAGTGAAACGGGGGGCTTCAGTAACCAAAACTGCAATGTTTATCCTCAAGACACATCACATGAGTCCCATCATTGGTATCAGTGGGGGGAATAGTGTCCCATCATTGGTGTCAGTGGGAGGGATAGTGTCCCATCATTGGTATCAGTGGGGGGAATAGTGTCCCATCATTGGTGTCAGTGGGAGGGATAGTGTCCCATCATTGGTATCAGTGGGGGGAATAGTGTCCCATCATTGGTGTCAGTGGGAGGAATAGTGTCCCATCATTGGTGTCAGTGGGAGGAATAGTGTCCCATCATTGGTATCAGTGGAAGGAATAGTGTCCCATCATTGGTGTCAGTGGGAGGAATAGACTCCCATCATTGGTGTCAGTGGGAGGAATAGTGTCCCATCATTGGTATCAGTGGGAAGAATAGTGTCCCATCATTGGTATCAGTGGGAGGAATAGTGTCCACCGTTGGTATCAGTGGGAGGAATAGTGTCCCATCATTGGTATCAGTGGGAGGAATAGTGTCCCATCATTGGTGTCAGTGGGAGGAATAGTGTCCCATCATTGGTGTCAGTGGGAGGAATAGTGTCCCATCATTGGTGTCAGTGGGAGGAATAGTGTCCCATCCTTGGTGTCAGTGGGAGGAATAGTGTCCCATCATTGGTGTCAGTGGGAGGAATAGTGTCCCATCATTGGTATCAGTGGGAGGAATAGTGTCCACCGTTGGTATCAGTGGGAGGAATAGTGTCCCATCATTGGTATCAGTGGGAGGAATAGTGTCCCATCATTGGTGTCAGTGGGAGGAATAGTGTCCCATCACTGGTGTCAGTGGGGGAATAGTGTCCCATCATAGGTGTCAGTGGGAGGAATAGTGTCCCCATCATAGGTGTCAGTGGGAGGAATAGTGTCCCCCCCATCTCATTATTTATTGAAACAGAACAAGTTGGGTAAAAGAAAACGTTGGCCCACGGCTCTGTTTCGGCTTAAATGACCACTAAAAAAGGAAAAGGCCCAGTTAAACACTTTGCACCATAAATTTTACTTCCAGCCCAGGTAATATAAAAAAAAAAACTTTATTTATAAAAACAATTATCACAAGTTTCCAGAGCAGGGAAGCTCTCCCCGTCCGCGGGATGAAATCTCTTTAGATTGAGCAGTAAACGTTGCAGCTGTGTTCTGCTAATGTTCAATCGCCCATGAGATTTTATCTCCACTCATTTGTCAATTTCTATCACTCGCCACTCAGATAAAAACCCAAGGCCATTAGCTGTCATTTCTCTCTCTCTCTCTCTCTTGTGACAGGGCGCACAACTTTATTCAATGAAAGGCTGAAACTTCTTGGGTGAAGTTTATTAGGGCTGGAAATGGCCGTTTTCTGCATCGGGAGACGGAGATATGGAGAGAAGGGAAGCTTGACAATGGAAGGTGTGGATTGGAGGTCAGTGAAAGTCGCATTTTATATCATTTCTCTCGTAAAACGACTACAAGTTGTTCACATCAATCACGACTATTATGGTAAGAGGCGTGCAAACTGACCATCCATCGCCCTTACTGCTGCCATATTTGTTGTACCCGCCATAAATAACCAGGCGACGCCCTTTTGGAGTAAAAGTTGATCGTACCGGCCATTTACCAGAAACATTTTATTTACAAAAAACACAGAATCTCACATACTGTATATACTCGAGTATAAGCCGAGTTTTTCAGCAAATGTTTTTGTGCTGAAAATGCCCCCCTCGGCTTATACTCGAGTCACCTTTTTGCGCCTGATCTCCCAGATTTTGGGGACCCGGCTCCAGCCGGCCGTAGATCCCCTGGACCCAGTGGCGTAGCGTGGGGGGTGCGAGGGGGGTCACCGCCCCAGGTGCAAAATTTAGAGGGGCGCTGTCATTAATGTGGAGAGGAGGGAACGCCAACAACAGATGGGACATAGTAACATATGCATGATGCCACCACGCCAGGCTTCACCAGTCATTATCAAGCACGCTCTCCTCTTCCCTACAGCCACCGCTGTCTCACACAGTGGATCATGTGACCAGACTTGAGCTAGCTGAAATTGGGTAAGTCCATGGGTCAGGGGGGGTGCAAATTACTACTACGCCACTGCCTGGACCCCGGACTTGGCACACATATAGCCCCCCCTCTTCCTCTACAAGTGGGCAAAGTTTGTTGTCCGGAGGACCGACGGCCCGGAAGCACCGATTTTTCAAAGCCGGGCACCCCTTCCATAGACTCCCATGTTAAATGGTAATTTTAGCAACAAATTTGGGGACCAAGTACCGGCCGGTCGCAGGTCCCCTGGACTCAAAACTTAGAACACATGTAGCCTCACTTTTCCTCAACAAGTTTGCAAAATTTGTTGTCCGGGGGACCTACGGTCCGGGAGCACTGATTTTTCAAACCCGGGCACCCCTTCCAAAGACTACCATGTTAAACGGTAATTTCTCTGGTGACTTTGGGGAAACAGTACCGGCCGGTCGCAGGTTCTCTGGACCCGGAACTTGGCACACGTGTAGCCCCATTTCTTCTCTACAAGTGTAGAGCAAAGTGCAAAGTTTGTTGTCTGGGGGACCTACGGCCGGGGAGCACCGATTTTTCAAACCCAGGCACCCCTTCCATAGACTCCCATGTTAAACGTCAGTCTAGTCATGGGCATAGTGAGGCATGGGCACAGTGAGGCATGGGCACAGGGAGGCATGGGCACAGGGAGGCTGTGGGTAATTATTTTTTTTTTTTTTTAATAAGTTGTGTATTTTTTATTATTTCTATAAACTGCTTATTTTTCATATAAACATTGCGCAGTGCATGCTGGGCTGTCTGAAAGAAAAGCCCAGCACTAGCTCTGCACTTGTTGGCGGCTCCTGCAGATGATGGCCCGGATTCACAAAGCACTTGCGCCGACGTATCTCCAGATACGCCGCGTAAGTGCATATATGCGCCGTCGTGTCTGTGCGCTGTACCCACAAACTAAGATACGCCTAGAAACAGGCTTAATCCCGCCGACGTAACTTGCCTACGCCGGCGTAGGGTGGGCGTACATTTACGCTGGCCACATGGTGGCGCTGCCATTGATTAGCCATTCAAATATGCAAATGAGGAAAATACGGCGATTCACGAACCTGCGCGCGCCCGACGCAGGCTACGAGAGGTGCGCGTAAGTTGTACATCCGGCGTAAAGTTAAGCCCCATAAAGGAGGTGTAACCCAGCAGCAGACATGTAAAGGTCTGCACCAGGGAACACAAGCCGACGGTTTTTACGTAGTTACGTTGGACGTGTGTCTGGATGGGCGTAGATTACGTTCATGGCGCAGGCAGTGATCCGACGTATCTTAGGTAGTTGTTCCGACGTGGTTATGCGCATGCGCACGGGGATGCGTCCACGACACGACGCATGCGCAGTTCGTTCAACGTACTTGTCTGGCTCTCAAACCATGATTTGCATGGGGTCACGCCTCATTTGCATGGCTTTGCATGGCTCACGCCCACTTCCACCCACGCTGGCTTACGCCTTCGAAATCTACGCCACGCCGACGCAGCTTTGGGAGCACTGGCTTCCTGAATTCCATGCTTGCCTCTCTGCGCTGCGTTGGCGTAGTGTACATTGAGATGCGCTACGGCGGCATAAATGTGCGCCGCTGTCTGTGAATCCGGGCCATAGACAGTAGTATCTTTTTTTGGAGAGGACTTTCTCTTAGATGTAAAGTTTTGTCTTGCCACGCACTATGATTTGTTTTCCCGTCATCCTTTGTGCTGCAGAAAAGCTCCAAATCCAAGAATGCACTTTTTTTTTTTTTTTTTTTTTTTCAGTTTGCTACATTTTAAGTACTTTGCCACAATTCTTGTCTTTGTTTTTTTCCAATAATGCATTTTATTGTAACCGCGCTGAATGGAAACGCCACTCGCTAACCTCATTCCGGTAATACGGATGAATTTTTGTGACTTGTGTAGGTATTCATTTAAAGATCTGTCTAATTGAATCCCTTTGGGGCGAAACACAAAGAGGACTTGCCATGACCAGGAATCCAAAATCGTTGGTGAGTGAAAGGGACACGCGGGGGTTCCCGACGGCAGGTCCCCGGGATAAAGAGTCCAACCTTCACTCCTTATCAGATCGCGGCGCAAAGCACGCCGACCGTCACACGGCAACAAAGATAACCCGACAAAAAAATGATGGGGGGGAAAAACAGAACATAAAAAAAGCTGAACTTCAACTTCAGTCTTGTATAGTTGTACGGCATCAGAGCCCCCCTTACATCAGGATCCCCATCAGAGTCCCCCCTTACATCAAGGTCCCCATCAGAGTCCCCCCTTACATCAAGGTCCCCATCAGAGTCCCCCCTTACATCAAGGTCCCCATCAGAGCCCCCCTTACATCAAGGTCCCCATCAGAGTCCCCCCTTACATCAAGGTCCCCATCAGAGTCCCCCTTTACATCAAGGTCCCCATCAGAGCCCCCCTTACATCAGGGTCCCCATCAGAGTCCCCCCTTACATCAAGGTCCCCATCAGAGTCCCCCCTTACATCAGGGTCCCCATCAGAGCCGCCTTACATCAAGGTCCCCATCAGAGCCCCCCTTACATCAAGGTCCCCATCAGAGCCCCCCTTACATCAAGGTCCCCATCAGAGCCCCCCCCCTTACAGCATGGTCCCCATCAGAGCCCCCTTACATCAAGGTCCCCATCAGAGCCCCCTCTTACATCAGGATCCCCATCAGAGCCCCCTCTTACATCAGGGTCCCCATCAGAGCCCCCCCTTACAGCATGGTCCCCATCAGAGCCCCCTTACATCAGGGTCCCCATCAGAGCCCCCCCTTACAGCATGGTCCCCATCAGAGCCCCCTTACATCAGGGTCCCCATCAGAGCCCCCCTTACATAAGGGTCCCCATCAGATTCCTCATTACTTAATGATCCCATCAGAGTCCCACCTTACATCAGGGTCTCCATCACAGTCCCCCTCTACATCATGGTCCCCATCAGAGCCCCCTTACATAAGGGTTCCATTAACAGTCCCCCCCCTACATCATGGTCCACATATAAGTCCCCCCTTACATCATGGTCCCCATCAGAGTCCCTTTACATAAGGGTTCCATTAACAGTCTCCCCCTTACTTCATGGTCCCCATCAGCATACCCCCTTACTTCTTGATTCCAATCAGAGTCCCCACTTACATCAGAGTCCCCACTTACATCAGGGCCCCCATCAAAACCCCCCTTACATCATGGTCCACATATAAGTCCCCTCTTTCATCATGGTCTCCATCAGAGACCCACCTTACATCAGGGTCCCCATCACAGTCCCCCTCTACATCATGGTCCCCATCAGAGCCCCATTGCATAAGGGTTCCATTAACAGTCCCCCCCCCCCCCCACATCATGGTTCCCATCAGAATCCCCCCTTACATCACGGTCCACATATAAGTCCCCTCTTACATCGTGGTCCCCATCAGAGTCCCTTTACATAAGGGTTCCATTAACAGTCTCCCCCTTACTTCATGGTCCCCATCAGAATACACCCTTACTTCTTGATTCCAATCAGAGTCCCCACTTACATCAGGGGCCCCATCAGAACCCCCCTTACATCATGGTCCACATTTAAGTCCCATCTTACATCATGGTCTCCATCAGAGTCACGCGGCAGGCAGCTGAGTTCCTTACGCCAGTGGTCATCAACCCTGTCCTGCAGGGCCCACTGACAGGCCAGGTTTTCTGTATTACCTTGGGGGAGATGCAATCACTGAGGAGCAAATGATATCAGCTGTGATGTATTTCAGTTATCCTGCAAACCTGGCCTGTTAGTGGGCCCTGCAGGACAAGGTTGATGACCACTGCCTTACACTGCCTGAGCGGAGCTGCAGTTCAGAGGTAAGCCGATGGAAGCCTCGTTTCATTGAATGATTGCATGGATTGGTATTCAGATCGCCCCCCCCTGCCTCAAAGTCATCAGCGGTGCACTGCCTGATCCCCACCCATCCACATCGGAGCCTGTTATTGTAGTTAGATTGCTGGAGAACTACAAGTCCCAGCAGGTTATACATACAATAAGGCTCTGAGGTGGATGGCATGCACCTGAGCCCAGGAGAAGATGGGGAACTGCAAGTCCCAGGAGGTTATAATATAAGGCTCCTAGGTGGATGGGTGTCCGGACATACATCCACCTCAGAGCCTTATATTATAACCTGCTGGGACTTGTAGTTCCCCCATCTTCTCCTGGGGCTCAGGTGCATGCAATCCACCATCTATGGGACTACAAGTCCCAGCACTGAGAGAAAAACTGGACAAAGATGGTGGCTAGCATGCACCTGAGCCCCAGGAAACAATGGAGAACTACAAGGAGGATGATGAGTGGTCATGCCTTTTTTTTAATGCTGGGACTTGTAGTAGTGTTGTACTTGTAAGAAGAAGAGATTGGAGCCTGGAGGAGTGTGTCTGTCTGCTCTGCCACCCTGTGTTAGTCTGGGGGGGGGGGGGGTGATTGCTGTGTCCATCACCCCCCTGCCATGTGTATAGTGTAGCACTGTAGCTGATCTGATTGGGGGGGGGGTGCAGAATGCAGATATGTGCGATTTACAGGTTGCAGAATGCAGATATGTGCGATTTACAGGTTGCAGAATGCAGATATGTGCGATTTACAGGGTGCAGAATGCAGATATGTTCTATTTACAGGTTGCAGAATGCAGATATGTTCTATTTACAGGGTGCAGAATGCAGATATGTGCTATTTACAGGGTGCAGAATGCAGATATGTTCTATTTACAGGTTGCAGAATGCAGATATGTGCTATTTACAGGTTGCAGAATGCAGATATGTGCGATTTACAGGTTGCAGAATGCAGGTATGTGCGATTTACAGGTTGCAGAATGCAGGTATGTGCGATTTACAGGTTGCAGAATGCAGGTATGTGCTATTTACAGGTTGCAGAATGCAGATATGTGCTATTTACAGGTTGCAGATATGTGCGATTTACAGGTTGCAGAATGCAGATATGTGCGATTTACAGGTTGCAGAATGCAGATATGTGCGATTTACAGGTTGCAGAATGCAGATATGTGCGATTTACAGGTTGCAGAATGCAGGTATGTGCTATTTACAGGTTGCAGAATGCAGATATGTGCGATTTACAGGTTGCAGAATGCAGATATGTGCGATTTACAGGTTGCAGAATGCAGGTATGTGCTATTTACAGGTTGCAGAATGCAGGTATGTGCGATTTACAGGGTGCAGAATGCAGATATGTGCGATTTACAGGTTGCAGAATGCAGGTATGTGCTATTTACAGGTTGCAGAATGCAGGTATGTGCTATTTACAGGGTGCAGAATGCAGATATGTGCTATTTAAAGGTTGCAGAATGCAGATATGTGCGATTTACAGGTTGCAGAATGCAGATATGTGCGATTTACAGGTTGCAGAATGCAGGTATGTGCTATTTACAGGTTGCAGAATGCAGATATGTGCGATTTACAGGTTGCAGAATGCAGATATGTGCGATTTACAGGTTGCAGAATGCAGGTATGTGCTATTTACAGGTTGCAGAATGCAGATATGTGCTATTTACAGGTTGCAGAATGCAGATATGTGCTATTTACAGGTTGCAGAATGCAGGTATGTGCTATTTACAGGGTGCAGAATGCAGATATGTGCTATTTACAGGTTGCAGATATGTGCGATTTACAGGGTGCAGAATGCAGATATGTGCTATTTACAGGTTGCAGAATGCAGATATGTGCGATTTACAGGTTGCAGAATGCAGATATGTGCTATTTACAGGTTGCAGATATGTGCGATTTACAGGGTGCAGAATGCAGATATGTGCGATTTACAGGTTGCAGAATGCAGATATGTGCTATTTACAGGTTGCAGATATGTGCGATTTACAGGTTGCAGAATGCAGATATGTGCTATTTACAGGTTGCAGAATGCAGATATGATCTATTCACAGGTGGGAACCCCTCATTTCTAACAGTGTGATTTTTTAGTTTGTTTGCGCCGATCTGTAAGGCTGCGCTATATACTTTGATGCTTGGGCTATATACTCTGTCCTGTGATGCTGGGGCTATATACTCTGTCCTGTGATGCTGAGCTGTATACTCCTGAAACTATGAGTGAAAGCAAGTGGAATACAGGGGACGGAGTAGGTGGATTATATAAGGGGTGTGGCTTACGAGAAGTGGGAGGGGCCAACGTGGAGGGGCGGGGTCTTGCGCCCCCCCATCCTAAAACTTCACCAGCCGCCACTGGATAGAGGGGGTGACAGGAGAGAGGGGGCGGCCCTTCTGCGCCCTTTATGGACGCACCGCCATTCAACAATTCTATGGTGATAGAGGGGGTGACAGGGGAGAGGGGGTGGCGCTCCTGCGCCCTTTATGGACACACCGCCATTCAACAATTCTATGGTGATAGAGGGGGTGACAGGAGAGAGGGGGTGGCGCTCCTGCGCCCTTTATGGACCCAACGCCATTCAACAATTCTATGGTGATAGAGGGGGTGACAGGAGAGAGGGGGCGGCCCTTCTGCGCCCTTTATGGACACACCGCCACTCAGCAATTCTATGGTGATAGAGGGGGTGACAGGAGAGAGGGGGGCGGCCCTTCTGCGCCCTTTATGGACACACCGCCATTCAACAATTCTATGGTGATAGAGGGGGTGACAGGAGAGAGGGGGGCGGCCCTTCTGCGCCCTTTATGGACGCACCGCCACTCAGCAATTCTATGGTGATAGAGGGGGTGACAGGAGAGAAGGGGCGTTCCTTCTGCACCCTTTATGGACTCACCGCCACTCAGCAATTCTATGGTGATAGAGGGGGTGACAGGAGAGAGGGGGCGGTCCTTCTGCACCCTTTATGGACTCACCGCCACTCAGCAATTCTATGGTGATAGAGGGGGTGACAGGAGAGAGGGGGCGGCCCTTCTGTGCCCTTTATGGACGCACCGCCATTCAACAATTCTTTGGTGATAGAGGGGGGTGACAGGAGCGAGGGGGCGGTACTCCTGCGCCCTTTATGGACACACCGCCACTCAGCAATTCTATGGTGATAGAGGGGGTGACAGGAGAGAGGGGGCGGCCCTTCTGCGCCTTTTATGGGCACACCGCCATTGCCAATTTGGTATTGGCTCTGGTATTTGGCGAGATGATTGCGTACGTTAGAAATCAATCCCGTGCCACAGGAGAGGAGAACAGAACATTACCCTGAGCATACGGGGACATCTTCCTACAAGCAGTGTTTGATATGCAGATCCTCCTGTCGGTGTACCGCTTTGTAGACAAACAATTGGCGACCATGTACACCCCACTTAACACGCGGCTGCGTCTTAGAAGGCTGTTGGCACAGCATGGAAAGAGAAAGTGCGTTCCGAAATACATAACCAATGTAAATATTCTGAATAAAACAGCTTCCAGCTAAGAGGCAGAAGCGTCTTTTATCTCTGCGTCTTCCCACGTCTTCCCGCTATCTTCACCTGCCACAATTTGTAAAAACACATCAACGCACTCTCGGCTGAAAGCCTAAACCTTCATTCCACCTGTGTGAGTTTTCTGGAATGACAGAATCCCGGGGAAGGACAAGAGGAACAACAAGAACATAAAATGTATCAGTCATCCGCCAACGCTATCAAAGAAAGTGAAATATTCGAATTTTTTGTCAAGATAGTGAGGTCTGTGTGGAGAGGAAGGGGGGAGGAGTACTGGTGTGGTCACATTTCCACCTTCATAACAACGAACGTCACTTATTTTTTCTGCCTATTTTGTGAAAGCAGAGGCCCTAGAGCAGTGGTTCTCAGCCTGGGGTTGGGGACCCCCCTCGGGGGTCGAATGCCGATTTGCCAGGGGTCACCGAATCCTGGGCTGTTCCTTAAGCCCGCACCGCTCTCCCAGCCTTTTTGCGGCTCTGATGGGGACCATGATGTAAGGGGGGGACCACATTTCCAAACTGCCATTCAGGGTCTCCCCCTCCGCATGCCCTTGCGCACGCCTATTCGCCAGCCCCAATAAAGATTTTTTTTCCCCGACCCCCCCACTTGTCAGTCTAATTTTTTTAATTGTCCCATTTATTACTGTACTTTCCCCAGTCCCAGTGCCCCAACTTGTCACTTGACCTGCTCCAATCAGGTTTCATTTGCTCACCTAATCTGGACTTCTGGTATGGTGAGCAGTTGAGCGCCGGTCTTTTTTCCCTGGTCCAGGGTGGGGCGCCCCCCTCAGGCAGTTGGGAGCAGGAGCTGAAGACGGGCAATGTGCTGAGGGGTCGGGAGGTGCAGCCGAGTCGTGGATCGAAGCCAGCCAGCACTGCAGAAATCTCGCCACCCGCCGGGAGGTCACTGAAGACTGGAGGAGTCAGGAGGAGACACAGTGAAGACGCTCTGGCTGCTCTCTCTGGGTGCTGCTGCCGCAGCCAGAGAAGGAGAGGAGGCGGGTGCATGGGCGTCCGCTCCATAGAGCAAGGGGGGGCAATTGACCCCCCCTGAAAAATCAAGAAGGTGTTGAAGAGTCTCGCGGCCGCGGGCTGTCTGAGCGGTCCCGGGCCGGATGTCACACCGACACAGCGAGCAGAGTGAAGCCGCCTCCCCCTCCAGTGTTTATGTGTACACAGGGGGAGGGAACCTGCTGTGACCCGGCCGAGCTGATGGCTAATCTGAGGTACTAAATGGGATTGGGGGAGGGGAGGTCCGTCTGTGCTGAAGGGGGGGTTTCTGCTGAATGGGGGTCCATCTGTGCTGAAAGGGGATCTGTGCGGAATGGGGGGGCTGTGCTGAAGGGGGGGTCCATCTATGCAGAATGGGGGGTCTGTGCTGAATGGAGGGGTCTGTGCTGAAGGGGGGTCTGTACATTCTCTAGGCTATATTTGTATGGGCATGGAGTGAAGCTGAATCATCTCAAGAGCTATTTCACACTGCCAACTCGTCGCGTTAACGGTAAAGCATTCCTAAAAAGTGCTGCATTACCATCGTTTTCAGCTGCGCTATTCGGCCGATAGCGGGCGCCTTTAACCCCTGCTAGCGTTTGAAGAAAGTGTTAAATGTGTATCGCCGCTACGGAAGCACCCCCCCCCCTTAAAGAATGTCAGCGGACGCCCATGGGTGGGTGGACTCGGAGCGCAGGGCAGCACTTTGCTCTTCTCGGCCTCGCTCTGACACTCTGCGAATGTGATGTCACTGGTTGCTAGATGCCAGGCTGGCGGCCCTAGCAACCAGTCTGGCAATCGTCTATTAGAGTGGCTATATGTCCTCATTTAATTCCCGGGACACTGTATTGTCCCGGGAATGAAGGTGCCTGGGACACGGGACACAAATGCGAATTGCGGGACAATCCCGGGCCATCTGAGACACGTGGGCACCCTAGTGGGGGCACCTGTTAGTTGCTCCTGCTGTAATAAGGGTAAGTAGGGTGGGGGGAATCGTTTTCCTTCTGGATTGATTCTGGCCTGGTTCTCCAGGCTTGTCCACGGTCAGGGCAGTTTGAATGAATTTGGGGGCCCCAAGCAAAATGGGGGGGCCCCCAAGCACCCCCCCTCCCGCATGCAAAGCCAACGTTAGCGCTTCACAAATTTTTCACAATTATTCACCCATGTTCTTACTCCCCCCCCCCCCAGTTCCTATGTTTCTCTATTCTCACCTCCCCTTCTTTCCTGTAGGCTGCCGCTGTAGCGTGGCCAAGCTCCTTTTCCTCCTGTAAGTCCGGTGTTCTATCATTATGGGTCCCCAGTCCCCTATCAGATAGTGCCTGGACCGGGTACCGTGCGGTACAGGAGATTCAGTTTCCTGTGTTCCCGGATGGACTGAAAGGAAGTGAGCACTAAGTGCGGCCGGGAACAGGAAACGGAATCTCCTGTACCACGCGTGGTACTTGGCTGGAATGACAGGACTCCAGGAGGAGGAGCTCGGCCAAGCTACAGCCTGGGAAGGGGAAGTTGGGGGCCCCAGGCCAGCTCGGGGGCCCCAAGCAATTGTTTGTTTTGCCTGTCCTGTAGCGACGGGCTTGTCCACGGTTGAACGCTTAAGTACTAACGCCTTTCTGGTAGGAATGGGGCTTCATTTGTCTGGGCACAAGGAGCATCCAGCGATTTGCCCCCTGGGAGTTGTAGAGAACGGAAGCATTCAGCTTTTTTTCCCAAAAACAAAGAGCAGGAAAAATAGTTTTTGATGGCCATTAAATGCCAAAATTAACAGCGAGCGCGAGAGAGAGACCCGAAATGTGATGTTTTGAAGTGATTAACATGACAAGGACCTGATCTGATTGCTCTGAGCCGCGTGAGGACTAAAGAGATGAGGGGGGGATAATTCACAATGAGTCACATCTGGTTGTCAGATAGAAGAGTCAAACAATCAATGCTTTATGTTTACCTATAAAAAAAAACACTTTAGGCGGAGGCTATTATGAATAAAAAGTTCTGCGCAATGGAACTTTTATGTAGAACATAAGTGCATAGGCCACCTCACCATATCCGCAAATAGAAAAAAAAAATCTCTTGAACACAAAGCTGTTTCAGGGCTGGGAAAAAAAATAAAGACGTGTGTGTTGTTTTCCTAAAAGGTAAACTTCCATCAAAATGAGAATAATGTATTGATTGGCGTAAGGAAAATTTTTTTTTTGTGGTCAAATAAGATTGTACTTTGTGCCTAGACATGGTGCAAGAAATATCCGAGACTTACAAGAAAATACAATAGCTGGATACATGGCTGATAAATAGAAATAAATCGGCATTTCATTCCCCGGCGCATGCGCAGGAGCACTCTCCTGTGTCCGCGCTCGCCCGGTGACGTCAGACGTGGGGGGGTTTAAAACGCTGGCAATTAGCTAGTTCCATCGCATTGGAACACGGGGGGCGACCTGACCTTCCCTGTCTGTTATACAGGTACAAGATGAAAGCTTATACTTTTGGTTAATTTTCGTCTATGCAAAGTCTTTGCTACCTCTCTATACCTTTTCATTCTTGATGTGCTATGCTGGGCTTCTTATGTTTGATACACTTATCCTTCATAGCAATTTTTATTATTAAGTGTATATATGATGTCCGCCAGTGCCCCAATCCCCTCCCGCAGCCTGATGTCCGCCAATGCCTGCTGCAGCCTGATGTCCGCCGTTCCCCACTGCCGCCTGATATCCGCCAATGCCCCCTGCCGCCTGATATCCGCCAATGACCCCTGCCGCCTGATGTTCGCCGATACCCCCTGCCGCCTGATGTCCGCCGATGCCCCGATCCCCGCCGCAGCCTGATGTCCGCCGATGCCCCAATCCCCTCCCGCAACCTGATATCCGCCATTGCCCGCTGCAGCCTGATGTCCACCGATGCCCCCTGCCGCCTGATATCCGCCAATGCCCCCTGCCGCCTGATGTTCGCCGATACCCCCTGCCGCCTGATGTCCGCCGATGCCCCGATCCCCGCCGCAGCCTGATGTCCGCCGATGCCCCAATCCCCTCCCGCAGCCTGATATCCGCCATTGCCCGCTGCAGCCTGATGTCCGCCGATGCCCCTTGCCACCTGATATCCGCCGATGCCCCCTGATATCCGCCAATGCCCCCTGCCGCCTGATATCCGCCAATGCCCCCTGCCGCCTGATGTTCGCCGATACCCCCTGCCGCCTGATGTCCGCCAATGCCCCGATCCCCGTCGCAGCCTGATGTCCGCCGATGCCCGAATCCCCTCCAGCAGCCTGATATCCACCAATGCCCCCTGCAGCCTGATGTCCGCCGATGCCTCCTGATATCCGCCAATGCCCCCTGCCGCCTGATGTTCGCCGATACCCCCTGCCGCCCGCCGATGCCCCGATCCCCGCTGCAGACTGATGTCCACCGATACCCCGATCCCCGCCCAGCCTGATGTCCTCCAATGCCCCGGTCCCCGCCGCAGCCTGATGTCTGCTGATGCCCCAATCTCCCCCCGCAGCCTGATGTCCCCCGATGCCCCTGCCTCCTACTGTTCGCCGATACCCCCTGCCGCCTGATGTCCGCCGATGCCCCAATCCCTGCTGCAGCCTGACAGCGAATGAATATTCGCTTTTGCAACACTGATCCTCCTCCCAGGCCATATGGGAAGCGGGTCTGATACCGGTCACCCAATTGGCTGAAAGGACAGGTGATGCTATTGGACGCTTAGGAGGAGGGAAGGAGACGCACGGCGGAAGTGAGGAGGAGGGAAGAGGAGAAGACGCAGGAACCACTACTCAATGCCCTGATGCCACAGCCTGATGTCTGCCAATGTCCCGATCCCAGCCACAGTCTGATGTCCACCAATGCCCCCGATCCCCGCCGCAGCCTGATGTCCGCTGATCCCCGCCGCAGCCTGATGTCCGCCGATGCCCCGTTCCCCGCCGCAGCCTGATGTCCACCGATGCCCCCGATCCCCGCCACAGCCTGATGTCCGCCGATGCCCAGGACCGGATTTTCTCTCCCTGCCGCCCCAAGGCCAGGTTCCGCAATGCACCCCCTCCCCGCCATCCGAACCCCCCCCCCCAAATCAACGGAGAATGGGGGGGGGTTCGGTTAGTTCAAATTTGTTTAATTTTTTTTACTTTTTTATCACCTTTTTTTTGTAGCTTGTCGCTTACTTTTTTAAATTTTTGTATAATTTTCTTATTATTTTCCTTATTATTTTTCTTATTCTTTACATTTTTATTTTATTAATTTAATTATTATTTCTTATTATTTATTTATTTTTTATCAATTGTTTTCACTTAACTTTTTTGCTATCACACGGGAGAAAACAATTCCCTGTGCGATAGCAATTGGAGGTGACGTGTTCTCTTTATTGACCCTGTCACCTCCAAAACAGGAGTCCTAGCGCTGTGCTAGAACTCCTGTCACAGCTGAGATGGGAAGAGCACAGCTCACCCCTCTCTCTGTGTACATCGGCAGCAGGGACAGGAGACAGACTCGGTGGCCGGGGGGAGGACACGTGGGCACCCTAGTGGGGGCACCTGTTAGTTGCTCCTGCTGTAATAAGGGTAAGTAGGGTGGGGGGAATCGTTTTCCTTCTGGATTGATTCTGGCCTGGTTCTCCAGGCTTGTCCACGGTCAGGGCAGTTTGAATGAATTTGGGGGCCCCAAGCAAAATGGGGGGGCCCCCAAGCACCCCCCCTCCCGCATGCAAAGCCAACGTTAGCGCTTCACAAATTTTTCACAATTATTCACCCATGTTCTTACTCCCCCCCCCCCAGTTCCTATGTTTCTCTATTCTCACCTCCCCTTCTTTCCTGTAGGCTGCCGCTGTAGCGTGGCCAAGCTCCTTTTCCTCCTGTAAGTCCGGTGTTCTATCATTATGGGTCCCCAGTCCCCTATCAGATAGTGCCTGGACCGGGTACCGTGCGGTACAGGAGATTCAGTTTCCTGTGTTCCCGGATGGACTGAAAGGAAGTGAGCACTAAGTGCGGCCGGGAACAGGAAACGGAATCTGATCCCCGCCGCAGCCTGATGTCCGCCGATGCCCCGTTCCCCGCCGCAGCCTGATGTCCACCGATGCCCCCGATCCCCGCCACAGCCTGATGTCCGCCGATGCCCAGGACCGGATTTTCTCTCCCTGCCGCCCCAAGGCCAGGTTCCGCAATGCACCCCCTCCCCGCCATCCGAACCCCCCCCCAAATCAACGGAGAATGGGGGGGGGTTCGGTTAGTTCAAATTTGTTTAATTTTTTTTACTTTTTTATCACCTTTTTTTTGTAGCTTGTCGCTTACTTTTTTAAATTTTTGTATAATTTTCTTATTATTTTCCTTATTATTTTTCTTATTCTTTACATTTTTATTTTATTAATTTAATTATTATTTCTTATTATTTATTTATTTTTTATCAATTGTTTTCACTTAACTTTTTTGCTATCACACGGGAGAAAACAATTCCCTGTGCGATAGCAATTGGAGGTGACGTGTTCTCTTTATTGACCCTGTCACCTCCAAAACAGGAGTCCTAGCGCTGTGCTAGAACTCCTGTCACAGCTGAGATGGGAAGAGCACAGCTCACCCCTCTCTCTGTGTACATCGGCAGCAGGGACAGGAGACAGACTCGGTGGCCGGGGGGAGGACGGAGTCCCAAAAACAGAGCGAGCAGAGAGATATGTGGGGTGGGGGGGGAGAGGGGAGGACGGACGGGAGCACACATTTTACAAGTGATTTCGGCGACATCGCCGCAATCACTTGTTAACGAGCGAGCGGACTCCCCCATAACTTACCGCCCTTAACTGTATCTTCCGGGCGTCGGGGGGACTCCATGCCACTGCCGCCCCTTGGCGCCCTGCCGCCCCAAGGCCTGGCCTCAGTGGCCTTGTGGGAAATCCGGGCCTGCCGATGCCCCATTTCCCGCCGCAGCCCCATTTCCCGCTGCAGCCTGATGTCCACCGATGCCCCCGATCCCCGCCACAGCCTGATGTCCGCTGATGCCCCATTTCCCGCCGCAGCCTGATATTCGCTGATCCCCGCCGCAGCCTGATGTCCGCCGATGCCCCGATCCCCGCCGCAGCCTGATGTCCGCCGATGCCCCTGATCCCCGCCACAGCCTGATGTCCGCCGATGCCCCAACCCCCTGCCGCAGCCTGATGCGGGGGGACGTTCCGGTGCAGATTGTTATTTCATCATTAAAGTTTTCTAAACTTTATCCATGAAAAAAAAAAAAAAAAAGATCTGACGGTGTGAACTATCCCCGATAGCGCCGATCCCTTTTGGTAATTCTCTAATGTCTTAATTGGCTTTATTTTTCCCCCCATGCTTCTCTTCCTGTGGTGACACAACTAGCAGAATACAAATTTTATTCCTGTAGGTTAAACAGGACCCGAGGGACCATGAAACCTTTTTCTATAGTAACCGAAAAAAAAAAGAATCTTCAATATGCAAAGCACCAGAGAATTGGAATTTTGCCGTTTTCATTGCAGACATTATTATCTGTGATGTTATGTTGTACTCAATTAATGTAAAAATATTTTATTGTGACTTTCAGAAGCGACCCGTTTGCCTGGAGAGAAAAGAGCGCGCACTTATCTGCTCATCAATTATCACATTGGATAATTTATGACAGTAAATTATCACCCTTGTCAGCTTTAAAGTCTGATTAACATTTTCACAGGAGGGACCTGGAAGCAGTGCGCTCTCTGCGTTTTATTTTATCATTTCTCAGTGAGAGCAAAAAAAAAAAAAAAAAAGACCGCGACGCGTTTTACCCTCAAACAATAATACAATGTCTGTCTGTCTCATTTGTCTGTCTATAGCTACAAAAATCTATCATCTGTCTTTGCTCCTGGCTCTCCACCCCCTTCTGTTTTAAGAAGGTCATTTCACTGAAAAAATAAAAAATAAAAGAAAAGTGACACATTAAATAAAATGAATTAAATGAATTAAAAAAATAAATAAAAAAATAGAAAAGTGACAAATTAAATAAAAATGAATTAGAAATTAAATAAATGATAAAAAAAAACAGAAAAGTGACATTAAATAACATTTATAAAATTTAATTAAATTTAAAAAAATGCGTGTTCACAGGGCTGCGGATAGAAATCATGGGGCCCCGTTCACCCCCTCTATTTTAATAAGAAAAAAAATAGAATAGAAAAGTGACAAATTAAATAAAATTAATTAAATGAATTCAAAATAAAATAAATAAATCAATAAAAAATAGAAAAGTGACAAATTAAATAAAATGAATTAGAAATTAAATAAATAAAAAATATATGTGTCTCTCCCTGCAGGAGCTGAAAATCGGCGGGAGGGAAAGAAACCAGTTTTCAGCTGCTGCAGAGAGCCGCACAGGGCATCCTGTAATTGCCCCTCCATCCGACCGCACTGCTGTTTGAGCCCCCCTGTGTGCCAGGGGGCCCCCTACAGGAGGACTGGTGCCCCCCCTATCAGCAGCTATTGGAGCGATAGATAGATACACAGACAGACAGACAAACAGACAGATAGACAGAGAGAGATAGACACAGACAGACAGACAAACAGACAGATAGACAGAGAGAGATAGACAGACACAGAGAGAGATAGACAGACACAGAGAGAGATAGACAGACACAGAGAGAGATAGACAGACACAGAGAGAGATAGACAGACACAGAGAGAGATAGACAGACACAGAGAGAGATAGACAGACACAGAGAGAGATAGACAGACACAGAGAGAGATAGACAGACACAGAGAGAGATAGACAGACACAGAGAGAGATAGACAGACACAGAGAGAGATAGACAGACACAGAGAGAGATAGACGGACAGAGAGAGATAGATAGGACAGAGAGAGAGAGAGATAGACAGAAGGACAGAGAGAGAGATAGATAGACAGAAGGACAGAGAGAGAGATAGATAGACAGAAGGACAGAGAGAGATAGACACAGACAGACAGACAAACAGACAGATAGACAGAGAGAGATAGACAGACACAGAGAGAGATAGACAGACACAGAGAGAGATAGACAGACACAGAGAGAGATAGACAGACACAGAGAGAGATAGACAGACACAGAGAGAGATAGACAGACACAGAGAGAGATAGACAGACACAGAGAGAGATAGACAGACACAGAGAGAGATAGACAGACACAGAGAGAGATAGACAGACACAGAGAGAGATAGACAGACACAGAGAGAGATAGACAGACACAGAGAGAGATAGACAGACACAGAGAGAGATAGACGGACAGAGAGAGATAGATAGAAGGACAGAGAGAGAGAGAGATAGACAGAAGGACAGAGAGAGAGATAGATAGACAGAAGGACAGAGAGAGAGATAGATAGACAGAAGGACAGAGAGAGATAGACACAGACAGACAGACAAACAGACAGATAGACAGAGAGAGATAGACAGACACAGAGAGAGATAGACAGACACAGAGAGAGATAGACAGACACAGAGAGAGATAGACAGACACAGAGAGAGATAGACAGACACAGAGAGAGAGAGATAGACAGACACAGAGAGAGAGAGATAGACAGACACAGAGAGAGAGAGATAGACAGACACAGAGAGAGAGAGATAGACAGACACAGAGAGAGAGATAGACAGACACAGAGAGAGAGAGATAGACAGACACAGAGAGAGATAGACAGACACAGAGAGAGATAGACAGACACAGAGAGAGATAGACAGACACAGAGAGAGATAGACAGACACAGAGAGAGATAGACAGACACAGAGAGATAGACAGACACAGAGAGAAGATAGACAGACACAGAGAGAGATAGACAGACACAGAGAGAGATAGACAGACACAGAGAGAGATAGACAGACACAGAGAGAGATAGACAGACACAGAGAGAGATAGACAGACACAGAGAGAGATAGACAGACACAGAGAGAGATAGACAGACACAGAGAGAGATAGACAGACACAGAGAGAGATAGACGGACACAGAGAGATAGATAGATAGAAGGACAGAGAGAGAGATAGATAGATAGAAGGACAGAGAGAGAGATAGATAGACAGAAGGACAGAGAGAGAGAGATAGATAGACAGAAGGACAGAGAGAGAGATAGATAGACAGAAGGACAGAGAGAGATAGATAGATAGACAGAAGGACAGAGAGAGAGATAGATAGACAGAAGGACAGAGATAGAGAGATAGATAGACAGAAGGATAGAGAGATAGATAGACAGAAGGACAGAGATAGAGAGATAGATAGACAGAAGGACAGAGATAGAGAGATAGATAGACAGAAGGACAGAGATAGAGAGATAGATAGACAGAAGGACAGAGATAGAGAGATAGACAGAAGGACAGAGATAGAGAGATAGATAGACAGAAGGACAGAGATAGAGAGATAGATAGACAGAAGGACAGAGATAGAGAGATAGATAGACAGAAGGACAGAGATAGAGAGATAGACAGAAGGACAGAGATAGAGAGATAGATAGACAGAAGGACAGAGATAGAGAGATATAGACAGAAGGACAGAGATAGAGAGATATAGACAGAAGGACAGAGATAGAGAGATAGATAGATAGAAGGACAGAGAGAGAGATAGATAGACAGAAGGACAGAGAGAGATAGATAGATAGACAGAAGGACAGAGAGAGATAGATAGATAGACAGAAGGACAGAGAGAGAGATAGATAGACAGAAGGACAGAGAGAGAGATAGATAGACAGAAGGACAGAGAGAGAGATAGATAGACAGAAGGACAGAGATAGAGAGATAGATAGACAGAAGGATAGAGAGATAGATAGACAGAAGGACAGAGATAGAGAGATAGATAGACAGAAGGACAGAGATAGAGAGATAGATAGACAGAAGGATAGAGAGATAGATAGACAGAAGGACAGAGATAGAGAGATAGATAGACAGAAGGACAGAGATAGAGAGATAGATAGACAGAAGGACAGAGATAGAGAGATAGACAGAAGGACAGAGATAGAGAGATAGATAGACAGAAGGACAGAGATAGAGAGATATAGACAGAAGGACAGAGATAGAGAGATAGATAGAGAGAAGGACAGAGAGAGATAGATAGACAGAAGGACAGAGATAGAGAGATAGATAGACAGAAGGACAGAGATAGAGAGATAGATAGACAGAAGGACAGAGATAGAGAGATAGATAGACAGAAGGATAGAGAGATAGATAGACAGAAAGAGAGAGATAGAGAGATAGATTCCTATCACACTCTATGAATGGAGGTTATGCACTCTTGGAGGCATCAATATGAAATAACGTTCTCGCGGTCGCCGTTGATCGGCGCGGCGGCAGATTAAATTCGCCAACCTGCTTTTTAAACAGAAGCGACAACCTGATGAGTGCAGAACGCACATTATCGCCGCCTGGGGGCCCCTCGCTGATATCTCCCATCTCCTCCTCATATTGCCAATAAACATGTCTGCGAGGCAAGCGCCATGTGTGGGGGTGGAGCGGGGTGACGGAAGGGTCATCGACGTGACGGAACAATGAATCCGGAGTAACGTGACGTACCGCGCGCAGCTGTTTATGAAACTTATTTTTCACTCAGATGTAGCTGTTCTTTTTTTTTTTCTGGAAAGGTTTAATAATAACAAGGACATATATAAGGAGATCATAAGACGGAATGGGTACTAAAGGGATAAAAAGTCGCAGATGGAACTTTTTTCATGATTCTACTTCCCTGGCCTACAGATAAATAACACTTCTTCACATAAGCCTCCAGATTGTCAGCGTTGTTTGTATTGCGAATTAAATAAAGTTCTATGAGTGCCTGCAGTGATATTAAAGTGTAAGTTCACTTTTGGTCTCATTTTAGAAAGAGCCTCCTATGCAAATCTCTCCTTCTCTAGCTGCAGTCGCTGAGCAGTTTGAATGGACCGGAGCGGCCACTGGGGGGCCCACAATTTTAGCATTCCCCCTGAGGAAGACACGACAAAGTCCTGGTATCCTAGTTAGTCAGGTTGAAAAAAAGACACAACTATTGACTTATCCATTATTGGACTTTTGTCGTATCTTCCTCAGGGGGAATGCAGCATTCCCCCTGAGGAAGACAAAAGTCCTGGTGTCATAGTTAGTCTGTAGAATGCTGGCCGAGATCTACCACAAGTACAAGCTGGATTTTCGAAGGAGGCAGAGGAACTAGACATCAAATTGCCAACATCCGCGGGGTCATGGAGAAAGCAAAGGAGCTATCTGAAATATAGAGGAGAGTGCCGCGTCTTAACCTAAAATTGTGATACCTTATTAAATAATAAATGCTCTTATTGCTAAATCATACAACTATTGCCTTAGCCATTATTGGACTTTTGTCGTATCTTCCCCCTTGGAATCAATGCGTCCGGCGCCCCGCATGCGGATTAGGGGGCTGGACACAAGGATACAGCCCCCCCCCTAATGTACAGGCCGCCACTGGTCTATGGGAACAATATTGCGACTCGGAAACCCAAAAAATACATTCAGACTAAACTAAACATTTCACGAAGAGGCGTACGTTTAAAAATAGATAAAAGTTTGGACGCCCCCGCTGTGACCAATCCATTGTCTGAAAGTCGCCACAATTTTACTTTTACTTTACTTTGTAACTAACAGAGAAGAAAGGCACAGCGATCGCTCCATTACATTTAATGCTCGGAACACATTTTAGATTTAAATACAAGTTCTTTTCCACATGCGCATTAAATCACAAAAGCGCCGCCGTATGTACCATGGAGAAACGCATTTAGCGATTGTAAAGCCTTACAAAGTGCATTTAGTAAAAAAAACAGGTAAATTGAGCTCCTCTGCGGCCCGTATGTTACAGGTTGTTGTAAATCATGTTCTTGTTATCTCCTGGGGATACTCTTTATTCCATAAGTAGGAGTGTGTCATTCGAGAAATTCCACTCAAGCTCATCACTTAACAACATGCTGAGCAAAAAAAGGAAACAAAATGTAACAAAAATGTAACAAGTGAAGGAAAATAACACACAAATATTTTTATTTATTTTTCTTACACAGATGTCGAAAATCGCAACAAAGAAGATTGATGGATGGGAGGTCACCGTGACCGTGCCCGTTCACGAGCTCTGTGACCGTGCCCGACCATTCGCGAGCTCCGTGACCGTGCCCAACCGTTCGCGAACTCCGTGACCATGCCCGACTGTTCGCGAGCTCCGTGACCGTGCCCAAGCGTTCGCGAGCTCTGTGACCGTGCCCAAGCGTTCGCGAGCTCTGTGACCATGCCCGACCGTTCGCGAGCTCCGTGACCGCGCCCGACTGTTCGCGAGCTCCGTGACCGTGCCCAACCGTTCGCGAGCTCCGTGACTGTGCCCAACTGTGTGCGAACTCTGTGACCGACAGTGCGCGAGCTCCGTAACCGCGCCCGACCGTTCGCGAGCTCCATGACCGTGCCTGACCGTTCGCAATCTCCGTGACTGTGCCCGATCGTTCGCGAGCTCCGTGACCGTGCCCGACCGTTCGTGAGCTCCCTGACCGTGCCCGACTGTTCGCGAGCTCCGTGACCATGTCCGACTGTTCGCGAGCTCCGTGACCGACTGTTCACAAGCTCCATGACCGTGCCCAACCGTTTGCAAGCTCCATGACCGTGCCCGAGCGTTCGCAAGCTCCGTGACCGTGCCCAAGCGTTCGCGAGCTCTGTGACCGTGCCCAAGCGTTCGCGAGCTCTGTGACCATGCCCGACCGTTCGCGAGCTCCGTGACCGTGCCCAACCGTTCGCGAGCTCCGTGACCGCGCCCGACTGTTCGCGAGCTCCGTGACTGTGCCCAACCGTTCGCAAGCTCCGTGACTGTGCCCAACTGTGTGCGAACTCTGTGACCGACAGTGCGCGAGCTCCGTAACCGCGCCCGACCGTTCGCGAGCTCCATGACCGTGCCTGACCGTTCGCAATCTCCGTGACCGTGCCCGATTGTTCGCGAGCTCCGTGACCGTGCCTGACCGTTCGTGAGCTCCCTGACCGTGCCCGACTGTTCGCGAGCTCCGTGACCATGTCCGACTGTTCGCGAGCTCCGTGACCGACTGTTCACAAGCTCCATGACCGTGCCCAACCGTTTGCAAGCTCCATGACCGTGCCTGAGCGTTCGCAAGCTCCGTGACCGTGCCCAACCGTTCGCGAGCTCCGTGACCGCGCCCGACTGTTCGCGAGCTCCGTGACCGTGCCCAACCGTTCGCAAGCTCCGTGACTGTGCCCAACTGTGTGCGAACTCTGTGACCGACAGTGCGCGAGCTCCGTAACCGCGCCCGACCGTTCGCGAGCTCCATGACCGTGCCTGACCGTTCGCAATCTCCGTGACCGTGCCCGACCGTTCGTGAGCTCCCTGACCGTGCCCGACCGTTCGTGAGCTCCCTGACCGTGCCCGACTGTTCGCGAGCTCCGTGACCATGTCCGACTGTTCGCAAGCTCCGTGACCGACTGTTCACAAGCTCCATGACCGTGCCCAACCGTTTGCAAGCTCCATGACCGTGCCCGAGCGTTCGCAAGCTCCGTGACCGTGCCCCGACCGTGTGCGAGCTCCATGCCCGACCGTGCGTGAGCTCCGTGACCGCGCCCGACCGTGCGTGAGCTGCGGGACCTGCGGTCTTAATGTCCGCCGGTGTCCCGCGATCGGGTAACAGAGTTGAAGAACGGGGAGATGCCAGTGTAAACACAACATCTCCCCATCCTTCCTATTGACATGTCACTGATCGTCTCTTCCCTCTCATCGGGAGTGGCGTGTCACTCAGCCACGCCCCTAACAGAATCACTCCCTAGGACACACTTAAAGGGGTTGTAAAGGATTTTTTTCCCCTAAATAGCTTCCTTTACCTCAGTGCTGTCCTCCTTCACTACCTCATCCTTCCATTTTTGCTTTTAAATGTCTTTATTTCTTCTGAGAAATCCTCACTTCCTGCTCTTCTGTCTGTAACACCACACAGTAATGCAAGGCTTTCTCCCTGGTGTGGAGTGACGTGCTCGCCCCCTCCCTTGGACTACTGGAGAGTCAGGACACTCTCTACGTTAAAGATAGAGAAAGGAGCTGTGCATCGGGTTCCCCACGGTGCAGCGGGTGCGTGCGCGCACGCCCGATATGGCTCTTAAAGGAGCCGACGTACACCTACAGCGATTTGCGGGAACGAGCCGAGTTGCCATCGTATAATGACGAGGGCTGGTTGGCAAGTGGTTAAAAAAGTGTGTCCAGTGCCACATTTAGAAGCAAGTTGGGATGCATACAGTGTCCTGTGATGCTGGGGCTGTATATTCTGTCCTGTGATGCTGAGCTGTATACTCTGTCCTGTAATGATGAGCTGTATACTCTGTCCTGTGATGCTGGGGTTGTATACTCTGTCCTGTGATGCTGAGCTGTTTACTCTGTCCTGTGATGCTGAGCTGTATACTTTGTCCTGTGATGCCAGGGCTGTATACTCTGTCCTGTGATGCTAGAGCTGTATATTCTGTCCTGTGATGCTGAGCTGCATACTCTGTCCTGTGATGCTGAGCTGTATACTTCGTCCTGTGATGCTGAGCTGTATACTCTGTCCTGTGATGCTGGGTTGTATACTCTGTCCTGTGATGCTGAGCTGTATACTCTGTCCTGTGATGCTGAGCTGTATACTCTGTCCTGTGATGCTGAGCTGTATACTTCGTCCTGTGATGCTGAGCTGTATACTCTGTCCTGTGATGCTGAGCTGTATACTCTGTCCTGTGATGCCAGGGTTGTATACTCTGTCCTGTGATGCTGAGCTATATACTCTGTCCTGTGATGCTGAGCTGTATACTCTGTCCTGTGATGCCAGGGCTGTATACTCTGTCCTGTGATACTGAGCTGTATACTCTGTCCTGTGATTAGGAGCTGTATACTCTCCAGTGATTCTGAGCTGTATACTCTGTCCTGTGATGCCTGGGCTGTATACTCTGTCCTGTGATGCTAGAGCTGTATACTATGTCCTGTGATGCTGAGCTGTAAACTCCTGACACTATGGGTGGAAGTTAGTGGAATAGAGGGGACGGAGTGGGGGATTCTATAAGGGATGGGGCTTGTGAGAAGTGGGATGGGTCTAAAGGCAGGGGTGGGATCTGGCACCCCCCCATCCTAAAACTTCACCTGCCGCCACTGGTGTAGACAAGACCTGAAGTGTCATTGAAGACTGAGGCCCCGTACACACGACCAAGTTTCTCGGCAGAATTCAGCCAGAAACTCGATCGGAGCCGTATTCTGCCGAGAAACCCGGCCGTCTGTATACTTTCGGCCGAGGAAACCGACGAGGATCTCGTCGGGCCAAATAAAGAACATGTTCTCTATTTCCTCGTTAGTCAATGAGGAAACTTGGCTCGCCGAGATCCTCGGCGGCTTCACAAGGAACTCGACGAGCAAAACGATGTGTTTTGCCCGTCGAGTTTCTCGGACATGTGTACAGGGCCTGAGACCATCTTACAAAGGAGTTTTTTTATCGTAACAGATTCTGGGCAGCAGAAAAAAAAAAAGAAGCGTTTCTCTTTATTTGGCGTTCGTTGCCCTACAAGTTTATCGGTGGCACTGGAGAAGTGAAATGGGCACCATGCCGATTGATTCTTCTTATTTTCACAACTTGATTTTCTCTTGAAGATGTGATCAGCCTCCCACCACGGCTCTGCAGATTGAACTTCGGCGATAAACAACGGCACAAATCTAATGGCAGAACGGCCTCTGAGTAGGAAACATGTTGCAATCCAGATACTTGAATAAATAAAGCTCTTTGTGGAAGGGAGATGCACAGCTTTCCGATCATCGGTACCCTGAAGACGATCTGCCTTTGTTTTTCTTTTCTGAAGATCTTCGCGAGCCGCAAATCAGTCAAATCCCGGTGAGCGAATCTCATTATCATAACTCCCAACTGTCCGTCTATTGGAAACAAATCCCCCGTCCCCTCTTTTCCTCGATAACGGGCCGTCTCTTAGGTCTGATGTGGAGATCTGTAAGAATAAATGGACTATTTCATTCCCAAATGTTTTCATCTTGTAATTAAAGGATTTCTGGAGCCTCAACAAAACGGCGGGCCTGCTGGAGGAACCGTCTTTGAGGAGTAATAATGGAGGCCTCTTTGAACCCGTCCGTCTGTCTCTATCCAAGCAGTAAAATGAAGGCAAACAACTGAACGCCCAGATGAAGAGAGACGTCTTACCTGCCAAAGGCAGCCCAGTGTTCTGAGGGGAAAAGCCCCCTGTCGAATAATGACCGCCCTGTACGAAGCGTAGGGTAACCACATTTCTGAACTGCCTTTTAGGGACACCCCCTACGCACGCCCTCGCGCCAGTCAAAAAAAAAAGATGATTCTTGATACTTTTGTTTGCCAATTTTTGGAAAAGCAAACAGTGGTCACCAGTTTAGACAGGTGGTATACCTTTTTTACATACCGTATTTATCGGCGTATACCAGGGGTGCCCAACCTTTTGAAGAGCGCGGGCCACTTAAGCAACTTGGTAACCAATCGCGGACCACAATGAGCGGAGCGGGCGGATGACAGGTCACGGCTACTCTATAGGCCCTTCGATCTGGCCAGATGGAAGGGGACAAATTTTTTTCGGATTGGAGATAGGCAGGCATAAAACGGACATCTGTCGCTCTGTAGAGGTGAATTGAGGGTCCCATTTGGTTGTGTTGATCGTGTGAAAAGGGCCTAAGACTGCTTTCACACTGATGTCCTGCGGTTTACCCAGCTGTGTCTATCCCGGGGGTTAGCTGAACTTTGCCATAGACTCCGCCTGTGGCAAAAGCTGGCGCTGTAGAGGAAGTGTCGGCTTATGGGGCTCTGCTCTGCAGCCCCTTTCTTCCTCTACCACCAGCTTCATATCACAACACTGATGCTGTGGTATAGCGGGTCGGCAACCTGCGATCTTTGCATGCCAACCCACCATTCCAGAGCAGGAGGTCGTGGGCCACAACAGAGGGCTTTGTGGGCCACATGTGGCCCCCGGGCCACTGGTTGGCCACCCCTGGCGTATACTGTGCACTTTTTTCCCCTTAAAATCAGGTGGAAATCGTGGGTGCGCGATATACGCTGATTCCCGCTGTCTCCGACATTGTCTGAGCTGAGCCGAGTGTACTGCGCACTCGACTAGGCTCGGCCACGCGAGAGGAGCCGAGTGCGCAGGAAATCCGGCTCTGCACAGCGCGCCAAATTCAAACACACAACGGAACGCAACCCCGGGCAAGGTGCGGATGGACACCCACAACGCTTAACGGACCCCGCGCAACACTCGACGGACCCCGTGCAACGCCGCCGATGGACGCCGGGCAAGACAGCAGACGGACACTGACAAGGCTGGACGGACCCCGCGCAAGGCCGCAGCCGGATGCCGGGCAAGACATCCAAAATGTAAGTTTTTTCCCTAAACTTCCCTCCTCAGCTTGGGGTGCGCGCTATACGCCGGCGCGCGGTATATGCTGATAAATGCAGTAAAAACTTTTATTGCCCCCATTTGTCAGCCTCATTTTATTGCCCCCACTTGTCAGCCTCATTTTATTGCCCCCCACTTGTCAGCCTCATTTTATTGCCCCCCACTTATCAGCCTCATTTTATTGCCCCCCACTTGTTAGCCTCATTTTATTGCCCCCCACTTGTTAGCCTCATTTTATTGCCCCCCACTTGTTAGGCTCATTTTATTGCCCCCACTTGTCAGCCTCATTTTATTGCCCCCACTTGTCAGCCTCATATTATTGTCCCCACTTCTCAGCCTCATTTTATTGTCCCCCCCACTAAATATGCCATTCACCGGCCACTTCCCTTTTTGAATGAACCTCGTGAGTGGTTGGTAGAGTGCTATCAGGACTCAAGTACTCACCGAGACCGAGATGCTGAGGGCGGCTCACCTTTACGACCCTGCGCGCCCGCCCCCTGGAGTTGAGACAGGAGGCAGAGGCACAAGGAGGTACCGGTGCCAGCGGGGTAGCAGAGCTTGATGGCGACTGTGGTAGGCAGCAGCAGATCCTGCAGGGCGGCAGCCAGGGACAGGAGACTGGTCCGGGATGCGGGTAAAGTTCAAGTTCAAGGAATAGGCAGAGACAAGTCTGGGGTGCGAGCCAAGGTTCAGGGACAGGAGACAGCGGCAGATCCGGGTCACAGGCCAAAGGTCAAGGTTGGGAGAAAGCAGCGAAGTCAGAGGCAAGCCAAGGTCAAGTTCCGGGAGAGAGCGGAGTCGGGAGGAATTCCGGGTCAAAAGCACAGATGAAGCAGCAACAGGAACACATACAAGCTGATGACAAACCAGCAACCTGTCTAAAGACAGGAGCTGGTTTAAATAGGGCGGTCATGCCTCTGATTGGCCCTGAGAAGGTGCGAGCTCGTGCACGCGCCGGGCCGCCGCACCGCGCACACGCCTATGGCGCACAGGTATGCGCCAGAGCGCAGATCTACTGCGCATGCGCGCCGCACGGAGGCCTACAGCGCTGGGACCCTGACAAGTGCGTTTGACCTTTGGGGTGCACACACCTATGGGGCGGGGGGCATATCATTTTTTGTATTAGGGAGGCACTGAATTCCAATGGCTCCCCCACAATGCCGATTCTGCCGGCGGTTGTGAATCATAATTCCCATTCCAATTCGCCTCGCCCACCAACTAGTTTGTTTATCCCCGTCAATAAATATTTCTCTATCCTGTCACTTGTTACTCTTGTTTCCTTTTTTCTGTTTCGTAGACCAATTGTATATATATAAAAAAAAATGTCTTTATTTGTAAAAGTCTATTTTTTTTTTGTGCTGTGTTCTCCCCCCAAAACCCCCCCCACCCCCTCGTTTATGGTAATTCAGCGGCTCGGAGAGAAGCACAAGAGGCGCAATCAAGGTTAAGTCTGATCGCTCTGTGTACAGGTTTTATAATGTATTTAAATTTAAATCAACGGCGTCACCTGTTTTCTTTCAACTCCGGAGGTTAAGGTTAACTAATGCATTTTTCATTATTGCTTGTTGAAAGTAAGAGACGGAAAAAAAAAATACAAAAAAAAAAAAGCAGAATAACGCATTTTCATATTTGTTTCATAGAAAATATATACAAGATCAAGAGATACCGAAGGCAATGTCACGGTCGCATTATTGACTATGATAATGTAAAAATAAATTATTTTCCTTTTTTTCGCAGAGAATACGGTTGTTTTTTGCCTTATTTAATTGCACTGCTACTTAGAGACACGCTGTTGTGATTTTTTTTTTGACGTATGTAGCAAGCCGTGGGATTTTAAACACTTTTCAAGGCCTTGCTCAACCAGAGTTGGAAATAATCTTAACCCCTTGCTCGTTATACGTCGGCAGGTTGGCTCTCCTGCGCGAATCGCCGTAGCTGTGCAGGGGGCAGTTGCAGGAGCCGCGATCAGGGCTGTCTTAATGAGAGGGCACACCTGGGCACTGCCCAGGGGCCCCAGCTGCATGGGGGGCCCCCTGCACTTTCCCCAAAGCAGCTGGTCCTTGAGCCCACGCCGCCCCCAAAATTGGGGGCCCCCGTGATGGCACTGAGAGTGATGGATACACAGGGGAGGCAGGCTGGCAGCGGTGCGCCGTGCTGGGCAGAACGATACCTTATTATTTCACAGCCATGTGATGCTCTGACCCCGCCCCATGCAGCTTGAATGCTCGGGACTCGAAGGAAGGGATTTAGAGAGGCCTCAGTGTAGGGAGTTTCAGGGATGTAGTGGGGTCACAATACAAGGTGTATCTTATGGTATAGGGTTACAGTGTAGAGGGGCCCGCCGCAAGCTCCATAGCCCATCATTAGCCCACCCCCCCACAGTTAGAACACATCCTTAGAACACACTTAACCCCTTCAGCACCCCCTAGTGGTAAACTCATTCACTGCCAGTGACATTTACACAGTAATCAGTGCATTTTTATAGCACTGATCGCTGTATAAATGACAATGGTACCAAAATAGTGTCAAAAGTTACTATAAAAGTCGCAGATCGCCGTCATTACTAGTAAAAAAAAATATTAATAAAAATGCCATAAAACTACCCCCTAATTTGTAGACGCTATAACTTTTGCACAAACCAATCAATAAACGCTTATTGCGATTTTTTTAACAAAAATATGTAGAAGAATACGTATATATTTTTTGGGGATATTTATTATAGCAAAAAGTAAAAAATATTGCCTTTTTTTTTAATCTCTTTTTTTGTTTATAGCGAGGTGATCAAATACCACCAAAAGAAAGCTCTATTTGTGGGGAAAAAAGGACGCCAATTTTGTTTAGGTAAAGCGTTGCACAACTGTGCAATTGTCAGTTAAAGCGTTGCCGTGCCGAATCACAAAAAATGGCCCGGTCATTCACCAGTCAATTCTTGCGGGGCTTTATAAAATAATTTTTTAAAGAAATATATGTTAGAAAAGTATGGCGGCTATTGATGGGGCAAACTGGCGGCTATTAATGGGGCAAATTGGCGGAATTTGATGGGACAAACTGGCGGCGTTTGATGGGGCAAACTGGCGGCTATTGATGGGGCAAAGTAGCAGCAATTGATGGGGCAAAGTAGCGGCTATTGATGGGGCAAACTGGCGGCGTTTGATGGGGCAAACTGGCGGCGTTTGATGGGGCAAAGTGGCGGCGTTTGATGGGGCAAAGTGGCGACTATTAATGGGGCAAACTGGTGGCTTTTGATGGGGCAAACTGGCGGCTTTTGATGGGGCAAACTGGCGGCTTTTGATGGGGCAAACTGGCGGCATATGATGGGGCAAACTGGCGGCATATGATGGGGCAAACTGGCGGCGTTTGGGGCAAAGTGGCGGCTATTGATGGGGCAAACTGGCGGCTATTTAAAGGGCAAACTGGCGGCAATTAATGGGGCGAACTGGCAGCATTTTATGGGGCAAACTGGCAGCATTTGATGGGGCAAACTGGCAGCATTTGATGGGGCAAACTGGCAGCAATTGATGGGGAAAACTGGCAGCAATTGATGGGGCAAACTGGCAGTGTATGATGGGTCAAACTGGCGCCTTTTGATGGGGAAAACTGGCAGCATATGATGGGGCAAACTGTTGGCTTTTGATGGGGCAATCTGGCGGCTTTTGATGGGGAAAACTGGCGGCATATGATGGGGCAAACTGGCGGCTTTTGATGGGGCAATCTGGCGGCTTTTGATGGGGCAAACTGGCGGCGTCTGATGGGGCAAACTGGCGGCGTTTGATGGGGCAAACTGGCGGCGTTTGATGGGGCAAACTGTCGGCAATTGATGGGGCAAACTGTCGGCAATTGATGGGGCAAACTGGCAGCAATTGATGGGGCAAACTGGCGGCATTTGATGGGGCAAACTGGCGGCTATTAAAGGGGCAAACTGGCGGCATTTGATGGGGCAAACTGGCAGCATTTGATGGGGCAAACTGGCAGCATTTGATGGGGCAAACTGACGGCTATTGATGGAGCAAATTTGCGACAATTGATGGGGCAAACTGGCGGCATTTGATGGGGCAAACTGGCGGCTATTAAAGGGGCAAACTGGCGGCAATTGATGGGGAAAACTGGCGGCATTTGATGGGGCAAACTGGCAGTGTATGGTGGGGCAAAGTGGTGGCTTTTGATGGGGCAATCTGGCGGCTTTTGATGGAGAAAACTGGCGGCGTTTAATGGGGCAAACTGGCGGCGTTTGATGGGGCAAACTGGCGGCTATTGATGGGGCAAACTGGCGGTTATTGATGGGGCAAAGTGGCGGCAATTGATGGGGCAAACTGGCAGCAATTGATGGGGCAAACTGGCGGCTATTGATGGGGGAAACTGGCGGCTATTGAAGGGGCAAACTGGCGGCTATTGAAGGGGCAAACTGGCGGCATTTGATGGGGCAAACTGGCGGCTATTGATGGGGCAATGTGGCGGCTATTGATGGGTCAAACTGGCGGCAATTCAGTTTGTTTGCGCCCCCCAAATACAATTTGAGCACCAGCCGCCACTGGGGAAACCAGGCAAACTGGGAACTGTGGCATAAAGCCCGAAATTAACGAAGATGCTGATCCTCTGTGTTCCTAAAAGAAAATAGTAAAGTTTATAGTTTCCCTTTTAAGCAGAGAAATGAAGATTTTGGTCACATTAGACGGCTGGAGGTTTATATTGGGTGCGCAGAGCCATAGAGGTGAATTGTAAGAGTCGTGATTATTGAGCGTGATAAGTCTTCTTATGGATTTTGTCCTAAAAGCCGCGAGATTACTTGGGGGACACGAAAAATCATTCAGATAAATCCACACAGATTTTTTTCCTCCAAACGTACTGCTTAAGCTTTTTTTTTTTGCATTCAGGTGCCCTCACTTCATCAACAAAGGTCACAAAGGAGATGGAATATGCCAATCACGGAATTAAACAAATAGAGTAATATTTGTCAGCCTTAGCACCTTGACTGCGAGCGAACGAGCGAGGAGCGTCAATGAAAAGACTCAATTAATTGAATTTTTCAAAGCGACGAAAAAGGGAAGCAGTTTAATTACAGAAGGTAACCATGAAAGTAATGAATTTCAGATTTTATCTCCACTTGGAAAAGATTTTATGAAGTCGCTTTCTTGCATTTCGGGCTCCAAAAAAATAAATATCTTCCAACTTGCGGCTCGGTAAAGCTTGGTAAAGCTCGCGGCCTCGCATTTCATCTGTAAGATCTGAAAAGTTTTTTGCAGTCAGCAAAATACATTTTATATGGATGAGAAAAAGTTTTTAATTTTCACTTTCAAAGAGAAAAAAGAAAAACGGAGGGCTTGCCTCGCAATGCCGATTGGCGGGTGTGTCCGGCTCAATCACAGGGTTCCACCAGCACCTCTAGGAGGCTCCAAGGCCACCACTGCTCAAAATTTATTGACTTTCTTTGAGCACCTATTGCTTTGCAGTGGGTTTTTTTTTGGGCACCTATTGCTTTTTAATGGGTTTCGTCGTCAGACACTTTTTTCTTCTCAGTGGGTTTCTTTGGGCAAATATTGATTTTTAATGGGTTTCCTTGGCCAGTTTTTGGTTTTCGATTGGGTTTCTTTGGGCAAATTTTGCTTTTTAATAGCTTTTTGTTGGGCATGTATTCCTTTTTAATGGGTTTCCACTTTTTGCTTCTTAATGGGTGTCTTTGGGCACCTATTGCTTTTTAATGGGTTTCGTTGGGCCACTTTTTGCTTCTTGTGGGTTTCATTGGGCACTTAATGCTTTTTAATGGGTTTCTTTGGCCACGTTTTGCTTCTCAGTGGGTTTCTTTGGACAAATATTGCTTTTTAATCAGTTTCCTTGGCTACTTTTTGCTTTTCGCTGGGTTTCTTTGGGCACATATTGCTTTTTAATCGTTTTTTTGGGCACTTATTGCTTTTTAATGGGTTTCCACTTTTTGCTTCTCAGTGGGTTTCTTTGGGCACATTACATTTTTACTTCTCATTAAGTTTCTTTGGACACATATTGCTTTTTAATGGGTTTCGTTGGCCACCTTTTGCTTCTCAGTCGGTTTCTTTGGGCACATATTGCTTTTTATTGGGTTTCTTTGGCCACTTTTTGCTTCTCAGTGGGTTTCTTAGGGCTCGTTTTGCTTTTTAATAGGTTTCTTTGGACAAATATTGCTTTTTAATCTGTTTTATTGGCTTTTTTTTCGGGTTTCTTTGGCAACGTTTTGCTACTTAGTAAGTTTCATTGGGCACTTATTACTTTAGAATGGGTTTCTTTGGCCACTTTTTGCTTCTCAGTGGGTTTCTTTGGACAAATATTGCTTTTTAATCAGTTTCCTTGGCTACTTTTTGCTTTTCGGTGGGTTTCTTTGGGCACATATTGCTTTTTAATAGTTTTTTTTGGGCACTTATTGCTTTTTAATGGGTTTCCACGTTTTGCTTCTCAGTGGGTTTCTTTGGGCACATTACATTTTTGCTTCTCATTAAGTTTCTTTGGGCACATATTGCTTTTTAATGGGTTTCCTTGGCCACTTTTTGTTTCTCAGTCGGTTTCTTTGGGCACATATTGCTTTTTAATGGGTTTCGTTGGCCACCTTTTGCTTCTCAGTGGGTTTCTTAGGCCTCGTTTTGCTTTTTAATAGGTTTCTTTGGCCAAATATTTTTTTTTTAATCTGTTTCATTGCCTTTTCTTTTTTTTCAGGTTTCTTTGGCAACGTTTTACTACTTAGTAAGTGTCATTGGGCACTTATTACTTTTTAATGTGTTTCTTTGGCCACTTTTTGATTCTCAGTGTTTGTTTTTTTGGGCACATCGTTATTTAATGGGTTTCTTTGGCAACGTTTTGCTTCTCAGTGGGTTTCATTAGGCACTTATTACTTTTTAATGGGTTTCTTTGGCCACTTTTTGATTCTCATTAAGTTTCTTTGGCACATATTGCTTTTTAATGTTTTTTTTTTGCAACGTTTTGCTTCTCTGTGGGTTTCATTGGGGACCTATTGTTTTGTTAATAGGTGTCTTTGGCCATGTTTTGCTTGAAGGTGGATAGTTCTTGCGGGGAGGAGCCGAGATAGCCGCAGAGGGACCCCAGAAGACCAGGATCAGGGCCACTCTGTACAAAATGAGCTGCACAGTGGAGGTAAGTTTAAAATGTGTTACAGAGCGAGGCTCTGTCCCAATGAAAATGGTGAAGTGGACACAGAGTCTGCATATCGGCTAAGTGCAGAGCTTAAATTTAAAAACAGAGAAAACTGCTCTGGCAGTTTTCTCTGATTTTTCTATCTCTACATGGGGCTCTATGGCTTGGAGATCCTTCAGAGATATGGGTGGGACGGGATCTCCAACCCTGAGTCCAGGTCTTATAGACAGCCTGCAGGGTGTGTGCCCAGGTGCACACAACTCATATAATGAAGGGCTGGGGAGAGTCAGAAGTAGAATCAAGGTGGAGTTGGTGCAGTGGCTGCTGGTGTCTCTGTGTTGGGACAGACGCTGTGTTGAGATAGACGCTGTGTGCGGACAAACGCTGTGTTGGGATAGACACTGCGTGCGGACAGACGCTGTGTGCGTTGAAGGGCTTCAAAGCCATGTGCACCCAAGACTGGGGGTCTGGAGGAGCTGCTGGTTTAAGGGACCAATACCTATGGCAGCAATGCTGTCAAAATGTAGCCAGGTGGGCTGGTATTTTCATTTATCTTTGAATGTTGTTTAAACCCCTGTGTGGGATTCCTGAGTAGACTTTTATTTCTTTATCGTACATCACGGGACACAGAGCAGCATATTCATTACTATGTGGGTTATATGGAGTACCTTCAGGTGTTGACACTGGCAATCTCAAACAGGAAATGCCCCTCCCTATATAACCCCCTCCCATAGGAGGAGTACCTCAGTTTTTACGCCAGTGTCTTAGGTGTTAGTCATGGTTTAGCTTGCCTCCGCATCCTTGGGATTAGGTGAGCTACCGGTTCTGTCCAAAAAAGCCTGAGCGCTAAAGTGGTCAGTAACCGGACCCCAAACCCTTGGGGTATAGCCCATAATGCTTTCTTTTTAAGAGAGCTGGACCCTGGGCCCAGAACTTAGAAAACCTTTGGGCGCCTAATGTTTTCTGTTTGCCAGGGTGCTGTATGGGTCCAGGACAGTGGATCCTTCATGGAAGAAGAAGGTTCCCAGGGCCTGAAGGTCTAGACATCCCCACGGAGATGGGGGAAGATTGGGCCTCTTGCTTGGCAAAGTCCTGCGGCATGGAGCAGGTAAGTAAGGGGAAAAACTTGCGGAACTTGGCTCTTAGCAAGTTTTTTCTGGGAGGTCACAGGGGACATGCCTAAGGTTATGCATTGCATCTGGCAAACCAGTCACATATCATGAAGATAGGATGGCTCTATATGTTATCATTCCCCATAAAAAGTGACCTCCCTGGTAGTGTTGGAAAAGCTGTGAGTGGGGCCTTTTGTGTACAAATGTATGTGTGTGTCAGAGAGCTATGCTTACCTGCAAGCCTCCAGGCGATGCTCTATCCAGTCCTCTTCCTCATGCCTGCAAGGCAGGCAAAAAACGCTGACCTCCTCGTGTGTTCCAGGCCTGCGGCTGCAGGAACAGAGAGGCCCTTCCTCCCAACCCCCCCCCGTCGGCGGGCGCGCGCGCGGTGCGCGTGCACGTGTTATAGG
Organism: Rana temporaria; assembly: GCF_905171775.1. Classification (NCBI taxonomy): domain Eukaryota; kingdom Metazoa; phylum Chordata; class Amphibia; order Anura; family Ranidae; genus Rana; species Rana temporaria. The sequence continues at coordinate 182,194,316 of NC_053497.1, forward strand.
CGCATTTGGCGCCGTTTTAGCTGGGGGGGAAGGGCGGGTCAGTGGTTTAAGGAAGGGGCGGCCCTTCCTTAGTGCCACAGCTCATTCAATACTTTGGCTTGAGGGAGGAAGGACTGGAGTGAAGCACGGGGCGCTGAGGACACACAGTGGCCAGAAAGAATACTACAGTCTTCAGAAGATTGTGGTTTAGCCTAGGAATAGGCTGTTTTTTCTTTTCCATCTCATAGTCTTTTCTTTGGCAATACTACTCAGGGGGATAGAATGTTTTTTCTTGCCTAGATTGAAAAAAAAAAAAAAAAAAAAAAAAAGAAGAAAAGTTTTTTTTTTCTTTTGGAAAAAAAAAAAAAAAAAAAAAAGTGTCATCTGGGGTAGAGGAAACATTTTTTATTCCCCAAACAGGTGTTTGGGCATTTAACTATTTATAAGTCCCAGGTACCAATAAGTAGCAGGTGTGCCTCGGTATTGTACCATGGCATCAAAGAACAAGCCAGAGGGTACAAAAGGTGGGGATTCCCCCACAGAGTCTGAGGTCTCGGACAGAGCTATGCCGCTGCTTTCCCCACAGGGAGCCTTTGGGCCATCGGGATCTGGGGCTGGAGCTGACGCGAGTCAACCCAACCCTAAGATGGTCACGGAGGAGGTGTTGCTCACCTCTTTAAATGAGATGCGGAGAAGCATGGGAGAAATGATAGCCGCAGCTATGCGGGGTAGTAAGCGGAATAGATCTCCGTCACCCGTGCGCGGACCCTCGGAAGAGGAGGTCCTTTCCTCTGGGGAATTGGACGACCTCTTGGACAAAGACCAAGTAGGTTCAGGGATCGAAGATCCGGATACAGAGGAGTCTGGGGCAGTCTCCCTGAGGGAGAGCTGGTGGATTCAAGGCTTGACGGACTTGGTCCATAAGGCATTCAACCTGCCTGTACCAGATCTCCAGGTATCGACGATTTCAGCTTTGGGCTCACTGAGGGCGCCTCAAAGCAGTGCTGTGTTTCCGATCCATCCTCTATTGGAGGGAGTCTTGTTCCAAGAGTGGAACAAACCAGACAAGGTGTTCTTACCACCTAAGAAATTTTCTGTCTTATATCCTATGGAAGAAAAGTTTTCCAAGAGATGGGCTTCTCCTGCAGTAGACGCAGCCATCTCATGTGTTAACAAATCGTTAACATGCCCTGTAGAGAACGTACAGGTTTTCAAAGATCCAGTTGATAAGCGCTTGGAAGCACTACTTAAGAACTCCTTCACTTCTGCAGGGGCAGTAGTACAGCCAGCCGTGGCTGCGATTGGAGTCGCTCAAGCTTTATCAGATCAATTTAAGCAAATGCTTGAACTTATTCCTGCCGAGCAGGCAGAAGAATTTTTGGATGTCCCTAAGGCCATATGTTTTACGGTAGACGCAATCAAGGATTCCATCCAGCAAGCGTCACGTTTATCGTTATCCCTTATCCATATGAGAAGACTCTTATGGTTGAAAAGCTGGGAGGCTGAGCCCCCATGCAAGAAGCTCCTGGTAGGGTTCCCCTTCCATGGAGGACGGCTCTTCGGAGAGGACCTAGATAAATACATTCAGACCATTTCAAGCGGCAAGAGTACACTCTTGCCAACTAAGAAGAAGGTTCAGGGGCCTGCGTTTAAACGACAGTCCTCCCCTGGGCAGGGGCCCTCTAATGCCAAGCAGTATCGACGGCCTCCTGCAAGAGCAAACTTCGGCTTCAACAGCAGATCAGAAGGACAGGCTGTTAGAGGCAAGAGGCAGTGGTTTCGCAAGCCAGCAAAACCAGCCCCCAAGTCTACCTCATGAAGGGGCGCCCCCACCCACGAAGGTGGGGGGAAGGCTGCGACTCTTTTCGGAGATTTGGGGCATTCCCGACGAGTGGGTACGGTCTTCCGTGGCCACAGGCTACAAGCTAGAGTTCCTAAGGTTTCCTCCTCCTCATTTCCAGGAGTCGAGGATTCCAAACGATCTGGAGAAAGGAGCCGCATTAAGATCGGCTCTAGATCATCTACTTTCCCAGGGAGTAATAGTAGAGGTACCAGTCCTGGAACAGGGGCTGGGTTTCTACTCCAACCTAATGGAGGCTACGGCCCCCCGGGTGTTCACGAAGGTTCTAGCTCCAATCCTAGCCAAGCTAAGGATCCAAGGGGTCACGATCCTAGCATACCTGGACGACCTCCTAGTCATAGACCACTCGTCTCCCGGCTTGGAGCGAGCAGTGGCCCTCACGGTCCAATACCTCGAGAGGTTCGGCTGGGTCCTAAATCGAGAAAAGTCAGCATTCCAGCCCACAAGGCAGTTGGAATATCTCGGCATGAGATTAGACACAGAACAACAAAGGGTGTTCCTACCTCTGAGGAAGGTCAAAGCCATCAAGGAATTAATCCTACTGGTTCTAAGCAAGAAAGAACCGACTATTCGCCTATGTATGAGACTACTAGGCAAGATGGGGGCTACATTCGAGGCGGTGCCATACGCCCAGAGCCACACTCGCATCCTGCAGGCAGCCATCCTGTCAGCATGGAGCAGAAGGCCACAGGCCTTGGATATCCCGTTGCCACTCTCATCAAGAGTCCGGCAAAGTCTGTGTTGGTGGTTAGACCCTCAGAATCTACTGAAGGGAAAGTCTTTCAACCCAGTGGCTTGGAAGATAGTGACCACAGACGCCAGCCTGACGGGCTGGGGAGCGATTGTGGATGGTTCCACTCGCCAAGGTATTTGGGCAAGGCCAGAGAAGCTTTTACCCATCAACATCTTGGAGCTCAGAGCGGTTCGACTAGCCCTCAGGGCTTGGACGTCGAAATTGCAGGGGTTCCCGGTGAGAGTTCAATCAGACAATGCCACGGCAGTGGCATACATAAATCACCAAGGGGGAACCAGGAGTCAGGCCGCTCAGAGAGAAGTGAGCTTGATTCTCCTAGGGGCAGAGGCTCATGTGCCCTGCATATCGGCAATATTCATTCCCGGAGTGGACAACTTTCAGGCGGACTTCTTAAGCCGCCAGACTCTATTGCCGGGGGAATGGTCTCTGCATCCACAAACCTTTCAAGCACTCTGCCAAAAATGGGGAGTGCCGGACGTGGATATCATGGCATCGAGACTCAACAAGAAGCTAGACAGGTTCATGTCCCGCTCAAGGGATCCGATGGCCTGCGGAACCGATGCTCTGGTTTGCCCTTGGCATCAGTTCAAACTTCTTTATGCGTTTCCCCCGCTCCAGTTACTACCCCGCCTGCTGCGCAGGATCCGGGTGGAGCACATACCAGTCATCCTGGTAGCTCCAGCATGGCCCAGAAGGGCATGGTACTCACTAATCTTAAGGATGGTAGTGGGAGACCCTTGGACTCTTCCTCTACGGCCAGACCTGCTATCGCAAGGTCCGATCCTCCACCCTGCCTTACGGCATCTAAATTTGACGGCCTGGAAGCTGAATCCCTGATTCTCAGGGGTAGAGGTCTGTCTCAGAAAGTAATCTCTACCCTAATCAGAGCCAGGAAACCGGTCTCTAGGGTGATTTATCACAGGGTCTGGAAGGCCTATGTAGGCTGGTGTGAGTCCAAGCGATGGCTTTCTCGCAAATTCACCATTGATAGAGTTTTAAGTTTTCTCCAGCTAGGAGTGGATAAAGGATTGGCATTAAGCACAATCAAAGGACAGATTTCTGCTCTGTCAGTGTGGTTTCAGCGGCCGCTGGCCACCCACTCGCTGGTTAAGACCTTCCTTCAAGGGGTCTTACGTATTAAACCTCCAGTTAAATCCCCGCTTTGCCCGTGGGATTTAAACCTTGTTCTGTCAAGTTTACAGAAACAACCGTTTGAGCCGTTGGCTGAAATTCCTTTGGTTTTACTGACAAGGAAGTTAGTATTTTTGGTCGCCATAGTTGCCGCAAGAAGAGTATCGGAACTGGCGGCCTTATCCTGTAAGGAACCATATCTTATTTTTCACAAGGACAGGGTCGTTCTCCGCCCTCATCCTTCCTTCCTACCGAAGGTTATATCCAGTTTTCATTTGAACCAGGATTTGGTATTACCATCCTTCTTCCCTAAACCTACTTCCAGAAAGGAAGGGTTGCTGCATACCTTGGATATCGTCAGGGCCATGAAGGCCTATCTTAAAGCTACAAAGAAGATCCGGAAAACAGATGTGCTGTTCATATTACCGGATGGGCCCAAGAAGGGGCAGGCAGCTGCAAAGTCCACCATTTCTAGGTGGATTAAGCAATTAATCACTCAGGCCTACGGCTTGAAAGGGTTGCCTCCTCCAGTATCATTAAAGGCTCATTCTACTAGGGCCATGGGCGCCTCCTGGGCAGCACATCACCAGATCTCTATGGCTCAAGTTTGCAAGGCGGCAACCTGGTCTTCTGTCCACACGTTTACAAAATTCTACCAGTTGGACGTAAGAAGGAATACTGATACAGCCTTTGGGCAGGCAGTGCTGCAGGCTGCAGTTTGAGACCCTCGGATTCCGGGGGCTCCTCTTTTTTGAGTTAAATTTAAAATTTAAGATTATTTTTTCTCAACTAAGTTGGATTTATTATGATTTGAGTATTTCTCTAAATTAAATCCTTTTGTCTTGGAGATGTTCTCCCTCCCCTCATTGTGAGCATTGCTTTGGGACATCCCACATAGTAATGAATATGCTGCTCTGTGTCCCGTGATGTACGATAAAGAAAAAGGGATTTTTAATACAGCTTACCTGTAAAATCCTTTTCTTGGAGTACATCACGGGACACAGAGCTCCCACCCCTCTTTTTGGGGACCATTTTGGGAGGCATACTGCTTGCTACAAAACTGAGGTACTCCTCCTATGGGAGGGGGTTATATAGGGAGGGGCATTTCCTGTTTGAGATTGCCAGTGTCAACACCTGAAGGTACTCCATATAACCCACATAGTAATGAATATGCTGCTCTGTGTCCCGTGATGTACTCCAAGAAAAGGATTTTACAGGTAAGCTGTATTAAAAATCCCTTTTTTGTTTTTCTCATTCAATAAATGTGGGCTACTACGCCCTTAACGATATATGCCTGTTTGGTGCAGACTCACTACAAGAAAATGCATCTACCACAAGAGCTAACAACCCCCAATGTCACTAATGTTTGTTATTTTAAAAAAATTGCCTTTAGTGTTCTGTTAACTTACTAACTATAATACAACATAAACAGAAAAGGACAGCAAGGATTAACAGAATAAACTGAAGGTGCAAGAAACAGTCAGGAAGGGAAACCAGGACTGTGACTCGGGAACAAGGGGGGCAGGCACAAGGTACTGATACAGGGCAGGAGCATGATTAGGATCAGGATCGGGATCTAGGCTCAGGATAAGCCAGCAAGCATAGGCTCAGGATAAGTCAGCAAGCATAATCAGGCAAAGAGTAACAATAGAGAAGGGACTAAATACCCTCCCAGCAGCCAGCATTGTGTGTTTTACTGGGATCTGCTGGCTGCTGGGGTGCACTGAAACTACAATCTTCTGCTGTGGGAACCACAGTGCCCCCAAAAGTTGATCCAGGTCCTGATGGGGCAATTCTAATAAGTGGGGAATGTTCATCTCATCTGATTTCTGAACACGGCAGACTGTGGGCGGAGCTACCTGTGTCCCAGGACTCAGATGTTGGTAAATATGATCATTTTACTTCATTGTATAGTTCATATAGTTTTTTCCTATGGTTCCAACAGCTTCCAGTAGCCGCCCGTGTCGCGCTTCTTTCCAGAATCAAAGCTTTTTCGGAAACTTTTAATTGCCGCCTCTTCAAATGAAAGTCTTAAGTATTGAATTTTTAATGGCTCCACAATGATAAAGATATTATATAAAATAAATAAAAATCTTGCAGCCTCATCGAGTGCATCTCCAGATGTTAGACAACGAGTGTTTATCTGCTCCGCGGTTCACGCCGAGGTCAGCGAGCGCGAGCAACAAAACTTCTCTTCCTAAAATGATGCAGAGTAGACTTTTAATTACCAGGTAGATAAAAAGAGCTCTTTATAAAAGTGATTAAAAAATACTCTCTACGTTCTAGAACATGTCACAGAAAAATCAACACCCCCCCCCCCACCCCGAGAAACAGGTGTATCTACAGAGACGACTTAATGAGACTTTATGAAAACCGGTGTGCCGCAAAGGGATGTTTACATTCCTTATAATAGGAAAAAAGTGATCAAAAAATTTATTTTTGGGGAAAAAGTGTCAAAATCAAGTAAATAAATAAAGCAAAATGAACAATATTTTTTTTTTTTTTTTAAAGCGCCCCTGTCCCCGTGTGCTCGCATGCAGAAGCGAACGCATACGTAATTTCCGCCGACATATAAAAACGGTGTTCAAGCCGCACATGTGAGGTATCGCTGCGAACGTTAGAGCAAGAACAATAATGTTGGCCATAGACCTCCTCTGTAACTAAAAACATGTTACCAATAAAAAAATAATTAAAGCGTTGCCTAATGGGAATTTTTAAGTAGCGAAGTTTGGCGCCATTCCACGAGCGTGTGCAATTTTGAAGGGTGACATGTTAGGTATCTATTTACTCGGCGTAACTTCATCTTTCACATTATGCAAAAACATTGGGCTAACTTTACTGTTTTGTTTTTTTTAAGCACAAAACAGTTTTTTTTTTAAAAAAACACGCGTTCAAAAAATTGCTGCGAAAATACCGTGCGATATAAAAAGTTGTAATGGCCGCCATTGTATCCTCTAGGGTCTTTGCTAAAAAAGCATATATAATGTTTTGGGGTTCTGTGTAATTTCCTAGCAAATAAATTATGATTTTTACATGTAGGAGAGAAATGTCAGAATTGGCCTGGGTGCTCCAGAATACCTGAAGGTGCTCCCTGCATGTTGGGCCTCTGTATGTGGCCACGCTGTGTAAAAGTCTCACACATGTGAAGGTGCTCCTTGCATGTTGGGCCTCTGTATGTGGCCACGCTGTGTAAAAGTCTCACACATGTGAAGTTGCTCCCTGCATGTTGGGCCTCTGTATGTGGCCAAGCTGTGTAAAAGTCTCACACATGTGAAGGTGCTCCCTGCATGTTGGGCCTCTGTATGTGGCCACGCTGTGTAAAAGTCTCACACATGTGAAGGTGCTCCCTGCATGTTGGGCCTCTGTATGTGGCCAAGCTGTGTAAAAGTCTCACACATGTGAAGGTGCTCCTTGCATGTTGGGCCTCTGTATGTGGCCACGCTGTGTAAAAGTCTCACACATGTGAAGGTGCTCCTTGCATGTTGGGCCTCTGTATGTGGCCAAGCTGTGTAAAAGTCTCACATGTGAAGGTGCTCCCTGCATGTTGTGCCTCTGTATGTGGCCACGCTGTGTAAAAGTCTCACACATGTGAAGGTGCTCCCTGCATGTTGGGCCTCTGTATGTGGCCATGCTGTGTAAAAATCTCACACATGTGGTATCGCCATACTCGGGAGGAATAGCAGAATGTAATTTGTGGTATGCATATGCTGTGTGTGACAAATAACCTGCTAATATGACAGAAACAAGATTTTTTTTTTTTTTACAGAATTTTCAGTCTTTTTTCTTTTATAGAGCAAAAAATAAAAAACCCAGAGGTGATCAAATGCCACCAAAAGAAAGCTCTATTTGTGTGGAAAAAAAGACAACAATTTCATATGGGTACAATGTTGTATGACTGAGTAATTGTCATTCAAATTGTGAGAGCACCGAAAGCTGAAAATGTATCTGGTTAGGAAGGGGGTTTAAGTGCCCAGTGGTCAAGTGTTTAATTCAGCCTCACCAGCGCCCATTAATGCAGCCTCACCAGTTCCCATAAATGTAGCCTCACCAGTGCACATAAATGTAGCCTCACCAGTGCCCATAAATGTAGCCCCACCAGCGCCCATAAATGTAGCCCCACCAGCGCCCATAAATGTAGCCTCACCAGTGCCCATAAATGTAGCCTCACCAGTGTCCATAAATGCATCCTCACCAGTGCATATAAATGTAGCCTCACCAGTGCCCATAAATGTAGCCTCACCAGTGTCCATAAATGCATCCTCACCAGTGCCCATAAATGTAGCCGCACCAGTGCCCATAAATGTAGCCCCACCAGCGCCCATAAATGTAGCCGCACCAGTGCCCATAAATGTAGCCTCACCAGTGCCCATAAATGTAGCCTCACCAGTGCCCATAAATGTAGCCTCACCAGTGCCCATAAATGTAGCCTCACCAGTGCCCATAAATGTAGCCTCACCAGTGCCCATAAATGTAGCCTCACCAGTGCCCATAAATGTAGCCTCACCAGTGCCCATAAATGTAGCCTCACCAGTGTCCATAAATGTAGCCTCACCAGTGCCCATAAATGTAGCCTCACCAGTGCCCATTAATGCAGCCTCACCAGTGTTCCTCACCAGTGTTCAAAGTAATACACAAAAATGTCTCTGGCAATAAATAGGTTAAAGGAATAACAGTGAGAAATATACATATACTGCAGAGATCTACCGCATTTTTTTAATATTTTTTTTTATATCATTTTTAAAATTATTATTGTACACTGACATACACTTATTTTTTTTTATTTTATTTAATTTACCCAATATCATTAAATTTTTCTTACTCCTGGTGACATAATAGGACAGAAGTGATGCCAGCGGCTGTACTGCAGACTTTTCTGGAAGGTGCCTCCACTACCCTTGAACCTCGGGGTCCTTCCCCTGGAAATCCACAACTCAGTCCTACCCCTGGAATACTCTGTGATTATAGGTGTGCGCACAGGGTGTGCCTGGGCACACCCTAAACATCCTCTGCGGTGCCAATTCCCCCCTGCTTCCTATCTCCCCTCCACAGTGCTGCCAGCTTCCCTCCTCTCATTTCAGGAGCAGAGAAGGGGCTGGTAAGTATTTAATTAACTGACCCCCTTCCTTTTTCTGAATGGACACAGTGAGTGATCCGTACTGATCGCTCCTGTCTTCATATTTAGAGAAAGGGACTGGGCAGTCTTCACCCTCAGTTTCTTTTTCTGTCTCCAAATTGAGACGTCAGGGTTCTGTTTAGATGTTTTACCAAAGCCCCATAACAAGGTTCCTAAAAAAAACGTAAAAAAATAAAAATAAAAAACACTATTGTAAATAATTATATATATATATATATATATATATATATATATATATATATATATATATATATATATATATATATATATATATATTTTATAAAATAAAAAAACGACTGACACCTTCCACTGCCCTACTGACACCAATCTTTGCTCTACTACACCGTCCTCTGTGCGCATTGGCATTAGCACTCTGCGTTAGATAATTGGAGGGAACTTGGAAAAGATATTTTTTATAAAAGAAATTTAGAAGAATTAAATAAATAATTAAAAAGAAAAATAGTAATCATAATAACAAGAATCATAATAATCCATATCTATCTACGGAATAGACACATTTTGGAGTGATATTTGTGGAGGATCTCTTCTCGGCAGCCCCGGCACGGTTACATCGGTGTGCGGCACGCGGCTCATCTTGTACTTTCTCGAAATATTTCTACATCAGCGACTTCAAAGCATCTCCTGATCAAATATCGCAGATGATGGAAGGGGGGACTGATCCTCTCTGTCTGAAGTGTCTCCAAATTTGCTTCCGTATTTTAGCAATAATTTCAAAAGGAAGTTTATCAGCATAACAAATTGCCCATCTGCTGTGTTATTTACTTATTATAATGGATTACAGTGAAAAAATAAATTATATATATATACACTCCCCGGCCACTTTATTAGGTCCCCCTTGCTAGTAGCGGGTTGTACCCCCTTTATTAGGTCTCCCTTGCTAGTAGCGGGTTGGACCCCCTTTATTAGGTCTCCCTTGCTAGTAGCGGGTTGGACACCCCCTTTATTAGGTTCCCTTTGCTAGTAGCGGGTTGGACCCCCTTTATTAGTTTCCCCTTGCTAGTAGCGGGTTGGACACCCTTTATTAGGTCCCCCTTGGTAGTAGCGGGTTGGACCCCCTTTAGTAGGTCCCCCTTGCTAGTAGCGGGTTGGACCCCCTTTATTAGGTTCCCCTTTCTAGTAGCCGGTTGGACCCCCTTTATTAGGTCCCCCTTGCTAGTAGCGGGTTGGACCCCCTTTTTTAGGTCCCCCTTGCTAGTAGCGGGTTGGACCCCCTTTATTAGGTTCTCCTTGCTAGTAGCGGGTTGGACCCCATTTTTTAGGTCCCCCTTGCTAGTAGCGGGTTGGACCCCCTTTATTAGGTTCCCCTTTCTAGTAGCGGGTTGGACCCCCTTTATTAGGTCCCCCTTGCTAGTAGCGGGTTGGACCCCCTTTTTTAGGTCCCCCCTTGCTAGTAGCGGGTTGCACCCCCTTTTTCCTGGGCAAGAGGCCCTACCTTTAAACGTCCTTTCTGTTTCTCTTGCTTCCCTCTCTTTTGTATTCGGGGGGGCCGCCTGATCCCCGAACCCCCTTCTTTTCCGGTAATCACCCTTTCCATGTATCCTTGGCTCAGTAATGGGCTATATCATACGGACATGGTGCGTTCTTTGCTTGCATCACACTCCCTCTCCTGGTCCCATTCCCAGGCTAAGCGGGCCATCGGGTTGCAATGTCTCCCGATATATTGTAAAAGTTCTATTTTATTTTATTTCACATTATTTTAGTATGCTGAATTGCTATTAATCATTCTATGTTTTGGGTCTCCCATGTAGTTACCCGTTGTCCTCCTCAGCTCTGCACAGAGATAATTACCTCCATAACCATAGTGTTCTCTCCTGAGGTGCAGAGCTGGGCTTGCTGTTATATAACTGTGTGGCCCCCTGTAACGAAACGTCCCACACTCCACTTGAGTGCTTTCGTCATATACCGCTTCCTCCCAGTCTCAATCTAGATATCAGATATTCCAACCGCTAACAACTACAGACAAGACAATACTCGTTTGATTGCTGAACATGGACTGTTTATTAGAACCAAAATACAAGTCTTATATACAGTTGAGGAGGAGGTTCCTACCTCCTGCTCATATTACTCTAACAATACACCTGTAACCAGAAACATAAATTAACATGAGCTAATTAACTAATCCCTTAAAGCAGCCGACTGTGTCCTCCTGGGCATTGTTATGATTAATCAGGATGTCACTACAGGTCAGAATGGTTGTCACCGAGCTTCACACAGTAGATTATACATTATCATAAGTATAAACACAGGACACCGTCACACAATAGCAGGAGCTCCAGCAGGAGTCGGCCCGTCTCCTACATTGTACAGAGGCCAATGTGATCGGCTCTCTCAACTAACATGTTGAGTTCAGAATCAAACACACCAAGAATAGTCTTTACATCTATCCTGGGAGATATTGTGGATAAATATTACTGACCCATTTGAAGTCTCGGGTCCAGGGCCGATCCTAGGGTCACAGGCGCCAGGGTGCAGAAATATTTCTGGCGCCACCACATGGGCGTCGTCATTTTACTAACTCCTCCTTTTTACAAATGTTTCTATGGCAATGACTCAACCACAGAGATGCTCCCCCATGAAGTCTTCATTAACCTGGGATCCTTACATGATCTCTTAACAATAAACAAAATACAGGAAAAGAAGCAGAGTACTTCATTGGGACCTGGAGGGGGGCCTCTGTGATGGACACAGAGAGGGCTTCTGTTAGAGAGTCTGTTAGATGTTCGGCGCCCCCACCTCTGCAGGCGCCTGGGTGCAATGCACCCTGTGCACCCTGCCTAGGATCGGCCCTGCTCCGGTCATCAAGTCCTTCGTTTGCCGGCTTCCTGTTCTTTCCACATAACTTTAGCTCTGATGTTTTTATCGGCAATTAGCATAATAAGTTTCCGGTAGACTCCCGCCAAGCACCCGGCACTCCTCTACTTCCAACAGTCTGTTGTATTTGAACTTGCAGCCCATTAGGCAGCTCCGTGATTGGAGAGGGCTTTTGCGTATTACGGAAACACTTGTACGACTTTAGCCGGCAATCATCTTAACAAAGTTTATGCCATTTCGCCCGTCTAATGTCCCTGAAAGGAGCGATCGTTTAGCGCCCTTCCTTTGCCACTTTGCAAGTTGGAAAATGACATTTTGCGGTGCAGGAAACGCGACGGAAAATATGTATTAAAAAGAAACAAAACTGCAAATGTGACATTAAGCAATTCAACCTCGCGGCAGTTTAATGCGACTCCTCTTTCTCGCAAAGCGGCTCTTTCTATCTAGTCCTGAACGGGTAATAATATTCTCGCGGTTACATAAGGGAAATACCACTGAGTTCTCTACGAGCGAGCCATGCAGAGCTCGCCAAAAAAAAAAAAGGGAAAGTAAAAAGTAAAAAAAAAAAAAGTAGCAATATTCCAAATGATTATGATGCACAGAGCAATAAGGATATGTAATTCTGTTCACTCTCCAAAACGGCACTAGATTAGGATTTGAGGAACGCGCGTGCCGACGGCCGCGCGAGCGGCTGAAGAGCCGGATGAAGAATGACAATGCAGCAATATGAAAACTCCAATGTCTCACAAGTAGTTTAAAAGCGATCTGTAGTAGTAATTCTCCGGTAATCGCATGATGCCAAGTCGGACCGTGTCCCGGATACCGCTGTGTGTAAAAAACTAGAGCGTTTCCACGTGCCAGGCTCGCTTTTGAAGATGCCCCCGCTCGCCCCTTTTATTATGCAGGTGTTAGTTATGGCACCCCGTAGGCCTAGGAGGAGGAGGATTAAAAAAAAAAGAAACTCTAAAGGCAACGTGGTCTAAAGCAGTGGTTCTCAACCCTGTCCTCAAGTACCCCCCAAACAGGCCATGTTTGCAGGTTTTTCTTTATCTTGCACAGGTGCTTTAAATCGGAGTCAATGGCTTGGTATTTTGGACAGCTATTTAATCTGAGAGAAATTCCTAAAACGTGGCCTGTTGGGGGTACTTGAGGACCGAGGTTGAGAACGACGGGTCTAAAGGACGAGCCTGCGGATCAGATGACTGATAGGAGGGCAAGAATTCAAGCGAACGTGCCGCCCAGAGGACGTAAGACCAAAACACTTCCCCTTTTTCCCCCTTCCCCTCCTTCCCTGATCCCCTTTCTTTTCCCTCTCTCCCTTCTTTTCCTCCCCCTCTCCGACTTCTTCCCCCCTTTCCCTTCGTCTCTGTTTTCCCCCTCGTTTTCCCCTTCTCCCCTTCCATTTTTCCCACCTTTTTCCCTCTTTCCCCCTCCCCTTCCCCCCCTCCCCTTCCCCCCTCCCCTTCCCCTTTCTTACTCCTCTCCCCCTTCTTTTCCTCCCCCCTCCCCCTCTCCGACTTCTTCCCCCCTTTTCCGTTCATCTCTCTTTTCCCCCGTTTTTCCCTTCTCCCCCTCCCATTTTCCCCTCCCTTTTCCGTCTTTCCCCTTCCCTAATCCCCTTTCTTTGCCCTCTCCCCTTCTTTTCCTCCCCCTCTCCGACTTCTTCCCCCCTTTCCCTTCGTCTCCCTTTTCCCCCTCGTTTTCCCCTTCTCCCCTTCCCCTCCTTCCCTGATCCCCTTTCTTTCTTCTTTCCCCCTTCTTTCCCCCCCCTCCCCCTCTCTGACTTCTTACCCCCCTTTCCGTTCATCTCCCTTTTCCCCCTCGATTTCCCCTTCTCCCCTTCCATTTTTCCCTCCTTTTTCCCTCTTTCCCCTTCCCCTCCTTCCCTGATCCCCCTTCTTTCTTCTTTCCCCCTTCTTTCCCCCCCCCCCCCTCTCCGACTTCTTCCCCCCTTTCCGTTCATCTCCCTCCCCCCCCCCGTTTCCCCTTTTCCCCTCCCTTTCCCGTCTTTCCCCTTCCCCTCCTTCCCAGATCCCCTTTCTTTGCCCTCTTCCCCTTCCTTTCCTCCCCCCCTCTCCCTCTCCCCCCCCCCCCTAAATTGGGCTAACTTTACTGTTGTCTAATTTTTTTATTCAAAAAAGTGATTTTTTTTCCCCAAAAAAATGCACGTGTAAGACCGCTGTGCAAATACGGTGTTTCAAAAAGTATTGCAATGACCGCTGTAACGGTCAGGGGTTAACGCCGTTTACGATATTCCATTCCACCAACCCAAGACAGCTTATCCGACACTCCACAATCCAGAAGACACGATCCATATGGATTTTCCCCAGAAGAACGAGACACAAGCTCTGTTCTCTGGTTCCAAACAGAATGAATACTTTGTAAACTCAGCTCTTCTTATACAGTTAGCAACCAAATATGGACAATCACTCAACTCCACCCACAACATGACACAGGGAACTACAATACACATTCCTTTAGATAATGACATTGAGATAATCTACACGATCTAATTACTAGTCATTTACCCAGACATTCTGACTCCGCGATAAGCTATTCTCACCTGCTACACAATACACATTCCTTTGTAAACATAATTGACATGCTAATCCACTACAGCCGAAAAGTCAGCCATCTGACCTTTCAGACTGCCAACCCTCAACACATCTATCATCAATAGACTTTCACACAATGAAATATCTTAGGAGCTAGACTCAATTAACACCTCAACAGTATGTGTCCCCACATGAATGAGCCACTCTCCTATTGACCTGTTGGGGTCAGAATTAACCACCTGTAATATTTCAAGATCTCCTGCAATACATGAATTATCATTACTGTCCCATCTCATGTAATTCATGATATCAGTTCTCAGTCATCCTATGCCCCTAGTGGACATAGGATGACCCTAGACCCAAGAGTCATTGGTGAAGCTGGCACAGGAGTACCCCGCATCCTTCAAAAGTCTCTGGGTATCACGGGCCATTCTGTTACAACCGCCATTTTATTCTCTAGGGTGTTAGAAAAAACAAATATATAATGTTTTGGAGTTCTAAGTAATTTTCTAGCAAAAAAAAACCTGTTTTAAACTTGTAAACACTGAGGGCTGGATTCACAAAGAGTTACGCCGGCGTATCAGTAGATACGCCGACGTAACTCGGAATCTAAGCCCGTCGTAAGTTAAGTGTATGCTCAAACTAAGATACACTTAAACCTAGCTAAGATACGACGGCCTGCGCCGTCGTATCTCAGGGTGCAATTTTTCCGCTGGCCGCTAGGTGGCGCTTCCGTTGATTTTGGCGTAGAATATGTAAATGACTAGATACGCCGATTCACAAAGGTACGCTTGCCCTTAGCAGTACAGATACGCCGTTTCCGTAAGAGGTACGCCACGTAAAGATAAAGCTGCCCCCTAGGTGGCCTAGCCAATGTTAAGTATGGCTGTCATTCCCGCGTCGTAATTTGAAAATTTTACGTCGTTTGCGTAAGTCGTCCGTGAATGGGGCTGGACGTAATTTACCTTCACGTCGAAACCAATACGTCTTTGCAATGCACACTGGGATATGTACACGGACGGCGCACGGCGTAAAAAACGTCAATCACGTCGGGTCACCAATCATTTACATAAAACATGCCCCCTCATCCTCATTTGAATTAGGCGCGCTTACGCCGGCCCCATTAACGCTACGCCGCCGTAACTTAGGAGGCAAGTGCTTTGTGAATACAGCACTTGCCTCTCTGACTTAAGGCGGCGTAGCGTAAATACGATACACTACGTAAAAATGCACCGATTTACGTGAATCCAGCCCTGAGTCTGAAAAACCAGCTCGGTCCTTAAGTGGTTAAGGGCCAGTCGCATGGATTGGGGGGGTGGGGGGGCGCGGCGCCCCTGCAACTTTTTATAGACGGCCCAGCACTGGTTAAATGTCATTCAGGGTTCACAGCTAGTTTAAGGCAGCAGAAGACACAGCTAGGGCTTAACACCTCTCCCAAGCCGACAACGTAGGCCAGCTTTCAATCATGAGTTTTCAGACTGTTACCTTCAACAGCAGCCATGACGGATCACCCGGCTGTAAAAAAAAAAAAAAAATGAGCAAATGTGTCACCTCCGCTACATACGGCTCACATTTATTTTCTATAAGAGCCGGGCTGCGGGTTACTTGGGAAATATATTACAAGGCGCGCTCGCCAATTCCTCCGCTTAATGAGCCTAACAGCATTTCTCGAGCCGGATTGAAAGGCAAAGAAATAAATGGACGGCTGTAGGAATCGACATCCATTCACCCACAACGCCTTGCGCTCGCGCCGATGCTCAAGATCACCTGCTACATGGAGAATTAGTTTTATGTCGCACATGGATGAGTTCTGGCAGCGCAGTGTTTCATCTCACAAATGAAAATGGATTCACGAGGTGCGGACAAGTTGCAGACAGCTCCCGGGCCTAATCCTTGGTGACTGTATCTCATTGCGTCGCGCCGTCACATCGTATTGTTTGGTCCAGGCAAAAAAAAAAATATCCTACCTGTTGTTTTATTTTTTTTCTGAAATCCCGATAAAAAGTGGCAGGTTTTAATAAATGGTTTTTCGCGCTGATTGATATTCTTGGTGTCTTCAGAGGATTATTCCTGCATTAATCAATGGACATGTGAACAATGCTGAGAGATAATCCTTCGAAAAATTCCCGTCTGCAAGGTCAACGAAAACAACGGGACTGAAATCAACGTCTTTGAAAAGTTGGAGAGTAGATACAGACGCGGGAAACTTTCTGGATTCGACGGAGACCCTCGATTTACTTTGCTTTTCCTGGTTTCTCCTCCAACCAATCAAATTAGCTTGTTTCTAACAGATGAGGTTACTGCGCCGTATGGCATGTGCCGGAAACAACTGAGCAGAGAGGAGATCAACTACACAAATGGGAAAGAAATTTTTGGTTTATTGCTTCATTGTTTTTTACTATTAGTTACGGCATATACTCGAATATAAGCCGAGGCACCTAATTTTACCACAAAAAACTGGGAAAACGTATTGAATCGGGTATAAGCCTAGGGTTTCCATCTGCATGCCTCACTGTGTCCATGCCTCACTGTGTCTATGTGCATGCCTCACTGTGTCCATGCCTTACTGTGTCCGTGTCCATGTCCATGCCTCACTGTTCCCATGCCTCACTGTTCCCATGCCTCACTGTGTCCATGCCCCACTGTGCCCATGCCTCACTGTGCCCATGCCTCACTGTGCCCATGCCTCACTGTTCCTATGACTCACTGTTCCTATGCCTCACTGTGTCCATGCCTCACTGTGTCCATGCCTCACTGTGCCCATGGCTAGACTGACGTTTAACATTGGAGTCTATGGAAGGGGTGCCCGGCTTTGAAAAATCGATGCTCCCCAGCTGTAGGTCCCCCAGACAACAAACTTTCCACACTTGTAGAGGAGCAATAGGGCTACGTGTGTGCCAAGTTCCGGGTCCAGGGGACCTACGACCGGCCGGTACCAGGTCCCCAAATTCACTGGAGAAATTACCGTTTAACATGGGAGTCTATAGAAGGGGTGCCCGGCTTTGAAAAATCGGTTCATGCCTCACTGTGTCCATGCCTCACTGTGCCCATGCCTCACTGTGTCCATGCCTCACTGTGCCCATGACTAGACTGACGTTTAACATGGGAGTTTATGGAAGGGGTGCCCGGGTTTGAAAAATCGATGCTCCCCAGCTGTAGGTCCCCCAGACAACAAACTTTCCACACTTGTTGAGGAGAAATAGGGCTACGTGTCTGCCAAGTTCCGGGTCCAGAGGACCTACGACCGGCTGGTACCAGGTCCCCAAATTCACTGGAGAAATTACCGTTTAACATGGGAGTCTATAAAAGGGGTGCCCGGCTTTGAAAAATCGGTTCAAGCCTCACTGTGTCCATGTGCATGCCTCACTGTGTCCATGCCTCACTGTGCCCATGTGCATGCCTCACTGTGCCCATGTGCATGCCTCACTGTGTCCATGCCTCACTGTGTCCATGCCTTACTGTGCCCATGCCTCACTGTGCCCATGACTAGACTGACGTTTAACATGGGAGTCTATGGAAGGGGTGCCCGGGTTTGAAAAATTGGTGCTTCCCAGCTGTAGATCCCCCAGAGAACAAACTTTGCACACTTGTAGTGGAGAAATAGTGCTACATGTGTGCCAAGCTCTGGGTCCAGAGGACCTACGGCCGGCTGGTACCAGGTCCCCAAATTCACTGGAGAAATTACCGTTTAACATAGGAGTCTATAGAAGGGGTGCCCGGCTTTGAAAAATCGGTTCATGCCTCACTGTGCCCATGCCTCACTGTGCCCATGCCTCACTGTGCCCATGCCTCACTGTGCCCATGCCTCACTGTGTCCATGCCTCACTGTGCCCATGACTTGACTGATGTTTACCATGGGAGTCTATGGAAGGGGTGCCCGGGTTTGAAAAATCGATGCTCCCCAGCTGTAGGTCCCCCAGACAACAAACTTTGCACACTGGTAGAGGAGAAATAGGGCTACGTGTGTGCCAAGCTCCGGGTCCAGAGGACCTACGACCGGCTGGTACCAGGTCCCCAAATTCACTGGAGAAATTACCATTTAACATAAGAGTCTATAAAAGGGGTGCCCGGGTTTGAAAAATCGGTGCTCCCCAGCTGTAGGTCTCCCAGACAACAAGCGTTGCACACTTGTTGAGGAGAAATAGGGCTACGTGTCTGCCAAGTTCCAGGTCCAGGGGACCTACAACCGGCCGGTACCAGGTCCCCAAATTCACTGGAGAAATTACCGTTTAACATGGGAGTCTATAAAAGGGGTGCCCGGCTTTGAAAAATCGGTTCATGCCTCACTGTGTCCATGTGCATGCCTCACTGTGTCCATGTGCATGCCTCACTGTGTCCATGCCTTACTGTGCCCATGTACATGCCTCACTGTGTCCATGTGCATGCCTCACTGTGTCCATAAGCATGCCTCACTGTGTCCATGCCTCACTGTGTCCATGCCTTACTGTGCCCATGTGCATGCCTCACTGTGTCTATAAGCATGCCTCACTGTGTCCATGCCTCACTGTGTCCATGCCTTACTGTGCCCATGCCTCACTGTGCCCATGACTAGACTGACGTTTAACATGGGAGTCTATGGAAGGGGTGCCCGGGTTTGAAACATCGGTGCTTCCCAGCTGTAGGTCCCCCAGAGAACAAACTTTGCACACTTGTAGTGGAGAAATAGTGCTACATGTGTGCCAAGCTCCGGGTCCAGAGGACCTACGGCCGGCTGGTACCAGGTCCCCAAATTCACTGGAGAAATTACCATTTAACATGGGAGTCTATGGAAGGGGTGCCCGGCTTTGAAAAATCGGTGCTCCCTGGTTGTAGGTCTCCCGGACAGCAAACTTTGCACACTTGTAGAGGAAGAGTGGGCTACATGTGTGGTCCAGGGGACCTATGGCCGGCCGGTACCGGGTCCCCAAAGTCCGGGAGATCAGGCGCAAAACGGTGACTCGAGTATAAGCCGAGGGGGGCCCAAAAAAATGTGCTGAAAAACTCGGCTTATACTTGAGTATATACAGTATATCAAGTGCCAAAATCTTGGGGTGTCCAAAAAGGGAGATAAGAACAGCAATGCTAATATACTGTAGTATTACAAATTTACCAAAATTTTCAGAGCTGCACCCCCGAAAACAGATAACCCTACCCATAGTTTGCCTTTGGTCTGTCTAATCACTTTTTTTTTTTAAAGGTGGTTGCCATCCGGGCCCCTTACAGGTGTACTGCCTGTACCCCCCTGATGGCGGCCCTGGAAATGTTATATACACAGTATCTCACAAAAGTAAGTACACCCCTTGCATTTTTTTAAAAACATTTTCTTGTATCATGTATTTCATGTGACAACACTGAAGAAATGACACTTTGTATCTACAATGTTGTGTAGTGAGTGTATGTACAGCTTGTATAACGGTGTAAATTTGCCGTCCCCTCAAAATAACTCAACACACAGCCATCAAAGTCTAAGCCCCCTGGCAACAAAAGTAAGTACACCCCATAAGTTAAAAAAAAATCCAAATCCGGCCCAAAGTGTCAATATTTTGTGTGTCCGCCATTATTTTCCAGCACTGCCTTAAGCCTCTTGGGCATGGAGGCCACCAGAGCTTCACAGGTTGCCACTGGAGTCCTCTCCCCCTCCCCCATGATGACATCACGGAGCTGGTGGATGTTGGAGACCTTGCGCTCCTCCACCTTCCGTTTGAGGATCAATAGGGTTTAGGTCTGGGGACACGATTGGCCAGTCCATCACCTTTACCCTCAGCTTCTTTAGCAAGGCAGTGGTGGTCTTGGAGGTGTGTTTGGGGCGGTTATCATGTTGGAATACTACCCTGTGGACCAGTCTCCGAAAGGGAGGGGATCTAGTTCTGCTTCAGTATGTCACAGTACATGTTGGCATTCATGGTCCCCTCAATGATCTATAGCTCCCCAGTTCCGGCAGCACGCTTGTAGCCCCGGCAAGCTTCAGGAGAGCCCCAGCATAAGTACAATCCCGGGTCACAGTGCTACAGGAATCTCAGGTACGTTATGGGAAGAGTCTGTACAGCAGCAATATGGCACCTACTGTACAACCAAGGTGATGGGCAGGCCAGTCCGCAAAGGCTCCTCCTTCCCCTTCACCGCAACCGTCTAAACTCTGATCCCACTGCCAGAGATGCCGTACGGGACCCTTTCCCCTCCACCCCTTCCATAGACTCCCATGTTAAACGGTAATTTCTCCAGTGAATTTGGGGATCTGGTACCGGCCGGTTGTAGGTCCCCTGGACCCTTTCCCCCTCAGTCTGACTGACCCGCGCTCCGCCGCCGCTCACATGATGGTCAAAGTTTTTTGGAGGTTCTGAAGATTTTCTACAACTGTCTGAAGTCAGAAGATTCTTTCTTAGTAAATCCTCGAAGCACGCCGTCTGCCCTGGTGTGAGCGGCGATGACAGCGAGGCTCCCCGGAGTAGCAGCCAATCACTCGCTCTTACCCACCCTGCTGTGCCGCACGTGACATAAGCAGCCCCCCCCCCCCATGCAATTTCACTCTCCACCTGCTCTGAGACATACAATAAATAGCAGCTAGGCTCAAAATCAGTTTACTAAATCTGATCAGGCAGCGATTGCGATTGGTTGCTAGAGGTTACAGTGTATCATTATCGCTCGCTGGCTGGCTGCTAGAGGTTACAGCACACATTATGGCTCACTATTTATTTTCTAGAGGTTACGGCACATGACTTCTGCTTGTTTGGTTGCTGGAGATTACCGTACATCAATACTGCTCACTGATTGGTTGCTAGAGGTTACTGGACATCCATACCACTCACTGATTGGTTGCTAGAGGTTACTGGACATCCATACCACTCACTGGTTGCTAGAGATTTCCGTACATCAATACTGCTCACTGATTGGTTGCTAGAGGTTACTGGACATCCATACCACTCACTGGTTGCTAGAGGTTACCGTACATCAATACTGCTCACCAGGGCTTTTTTTTCTCAGAGAATAGGTGCAGGAACTCCTCCTGTCTGATTTGCCCCTTGACTCCACCCCCTACCCACCTCTGAGCAATATCCCTTGGTTCCACCCCCTTCCTACCTCCCAGTACTGCCCCTTTTAGAGAATACAGAACCATGTATCATTTTGTGGTGTTTATTTTGTATGAAATGTGTTAATGATAACAAGAAAGGCATAAAATAGATCAAGCAACAATGGACACCCCAGCGCACAATAGATCCACTACGGCAAGAATGGACTCCCAACAGCCAGCATCAATAGACCCTCCAGCAGCCAGCAACATCAGACCCCTTCCCTTAACAGTAGATCCCTCCCAGCAATGATAGACCCACCCCTAGCAACAATAGATCCCCCATCAGCAACATTAGACATCCCCGGCAACAATAGACCTCCCCCTGCAAAATCAGATCCCCCCTAGCAACAATAGATTCCCCAGTAGCCAACATCAATAGATCCTCCAGCAGGGAGCAACAAAGACCCCTCCCTCAACAGTACATCCCTCCCACAACGACTGACCCCCCCAGCAACATAAGACCCATCCTAGGAAGCTCTTCCTTCACAAAAATGATCCTCTCCAGCAACAATAGGTTCCCCAGCAGCCATCATCAATAGACCCTCCAGCACACCCCGGCACCCCTTGCCATTACAATACATTCAGTTCTGGAGGTGCCGGAACTGCGTACCACCGCGTTCTCGCTGAAAAAAAAGCCCTGCTGCTCACTGATTGGTTGCTAGAGGTTACTGGACATCCATACCACTCACTGGTTGCTAGAGGTTACTGGACATTGTTACCACTCACTGATTGGTTGCTAGAGGTTACTGGACATTGTTACCACTCACTGATTGGTTGCTAGAGGTTACTTACCACTCACTGGCCCAGATTCAGTAAGAATCTGCGCCTTTCTTACGCAGGCACAGGGCAGCGTTTTTGCCCTGCGCCCGCGCAAATTTTCTGCGCTGCCCGCGATTCACGGAGCAGAAGCTCAGTAAATTGCGGGGCGCTGTGTTAACTTGCCCAGCGTAAGGGCGCCTAATGTAAATGATCCCGCCGGGGGCGGGAATCATTTAAATTAGGCGCGCTCCCGCGCCGAGCGTAGAGCGCATCCTCCGTCGGGAAACTTTCCCGACGTGCATTGCGGCAAATGACGTCGCAAGGACGTCATTTGCTTCAAAGTGAACGTGAATGGCGTCCAGCGCCATTCACGATCCACTTACACAAACGACGTAAAATTTGAACGTCAAGACGCGGGAACGTGGCCATCCTATAGCATTGGCTGCGCCTGCTATTAGGATGTATAACGTTACGCGAAACCCGACGTACGCAAATTACGTAATTTGCGTACGCAGGGCCCGCGCAAGTTTGTGAATCGGTGTTAATATGCAATTTGCATACTATACACAGATCACAATGGGAGCGCCCCCTAGCGGTTTTCGCTAGAATGCAGACTAAGATATGCGGGCATAAGAGCCTTATCCCGCGCAGATTTTAGGCTGCAGTCGGCGTAGCGATGTTCCTGAATCAGGAGCATTCGCTACGCCGGAGCAAGTAAGCAATTGCGCCGTGTAACCTATGGTTACACGGGCGCAATTGCTTCTTGAATCTGGCCCACTGATTGGTTGCTGGAGGTTACGTGGACATCGTTACCACTCATAGCATATTTAATATAATTTAATTTCAGTGCAGTTAGCTGCTCATTGGTGTTTCCAGACACTATAAACCCGGATAACAATGATGTCGGATATGAAGACATTTTTCTACTGATAAATAGATCAATGTTCTATGACATCCCCCTGTAGCTAAGAAACAGCAATGAGAGTCGTGAGCTGAATTCTGAGGACTGACAGAGATTTCTGCTGAAGTTCATTGGATACATTAGATACATTCGATACATTGGGTATATTAGATACATTGGATACAAAAGATACATTGGGTATTTTAGATACATTGGGTATATTAGATACATTGCATACGTTTACTATATTGGATACATTGGGTATTTTTGATACATTGGATATTGTAAATGCATTGGATACATTAGATACATTTTATACATTAGATACATTGCATACGTTGAATACATTGGATATATTAGATATATTGGATACATTTAGCTAGATTCAGGTACGGCGGCGCATCTTTCAGGCGGCGTAGCGTTTCGTATTTACGCTACGCCGCCGTAAGTCAGAGAGGCAAGTGCTGTATTCACAAAGCACTCCTAAGTTGCGGCGGCGTAGCGTAAATGGGGCCGGCGTAAGCGCGCCTAATTCAAATGAGGATGAGGGGGGCGTGTTTTATGTAAATGATTGGCGACCCGACGTGATTGACGTTTTTTATGAACGGCGCGTGCACCGTCCGTGGACATATGCCAGTGTGCATTGCTCCAAAGTACGCCGCAAGGACGTATTGGTTTAGACGTGAACGTAAATTACGTCCAGCCCCATTCACGGACGACTTACGCAAACGACGGAAAAATTTAAAATTTCGACACGGGAACGACGGCCATACTTAACATTGGCTAGGCCAGCTATTTGTTCGACTAACTTTACGCCGGAAAAAGCCTTACGTAAACGACGTAAAAGAAAATGCGCCGGGCACACGTACGTTTCTGAATCGGCGTATTTAGTCATTTGCATATTCTACGCCGAACTCAACGGAAGCGCCACCTAGCGGCCAGCGTAAATATTGCACCCTAAGATACGACGGCGTAGGAGACTTGCGCCGCTCATATCTAGGCAACATTGAGGCGTATCTGATTCTATGAATCGGGCGCAGAGATGCGACGGCCTGCACTCAGAGTTGCGACGGCGTATCTGGAGATACGCCATCGTAACTGCTTTCTGAATCCGGGCCTAAGTCTCAGCATCAGCAGGCAGCCGCCGCTCCATTTGCACATAGTGGCAGTGACAGCGGCGGCGGAGGACTGTGCCCGTGTCCCATTTCCGAATAAATGGAGGGCTGCATTTGAAGGACACTTCCTTAAAATGGTGGGGTATACATGGGTTGGGCAAAGGGGGTGGAGGTTTCGCCTAGGACAGGGGTCTCCAAACTTTCTAAGCAAGGGGCCAGTTTAGTGACCTTCGGGGCTTTAGTGGGGCCAACTTGTGGCCAATGAGAGTAGAGATTGATAATGCCCTGGCATTAGTGCTCCATCATTGGTTCTAATAGGAGGAATAGTGCCCTACTATTGATATTAATGAGAAGAATAATGCCCCATTGATGGGGTTGGTAGGGGGAATGGTGCCCCATCATTGGTGTCTGTTGGCTGAATGGTGCCCCAAGGGCCAGATAAGGGCAGACAAAGGGCCACATCTGTCCACCGGGCCACAGTTTGTAGACCACTGGCCTAGGGTGGCAAAAATCCTTGCACCAGCCCTGCTTCCCACAATAGATCACGATACGATCTTCTTCACACGCTGAGAGACGCTAAACAACATGAAGCAGCACAACCTGCCGCTCCGACATTCCTTATTACCGTCATTAGTGAAGTGTCTCTGTGCTGAGTAAATATTCAATTAGCAAGTTAAATGCGTGTTGCTGAACAATTTATTACGTTCCAACCACACAGGTGATGATATTGCTGAAGGGGAAAAAAAATGGAGACTAGAGCTGAAAAAAAACATTTTCGAGTCCAGGTTGGGTCCAGCGGGTCCAAACTGAAAGTGTTGAAGTGAATCTAGAATGAGAAATATCATGCACAGGATTGGATGCAGAATGCCGGGAACCAGTGGCGTTGCTAGCGGGGGGGCTTTGGCCCGCACCCGGGTGACACCATCCCAACTCTCCAGAGGATGAGGAAAGCCCTGGCATTCAGCTGCCCCGGCCGGAAAATCTCCAGCGCCGCAGCCGCGTGCCCTGGTCTGCGTCCTTCTTCCTCCTACTTCCCTGTTGCTGAGCCTGTCACTGTCTCCGCCCACTGACCCCAATGGGTACCCTGAGGTAAGAGGTGACTCTAATGGGGACCCTGATGTAAGGGGGACACTCTGAGGTTAACCCTGGCGTGAGGAGGCTCTAATGGAGACCCTGATGTAAGGGGGACACTCTGATATGGACCCTGGCATGAGGAGTCTCTAATGGAGACCCTGATGTAAGGGGGAAACTCTGATATGGACCCTGGCATGAGGAGGCTCTAATGGGGACCCTGATGTAAGGGGGACACTCTGATGTGGACCCTGGCATGAGGAGGCTCTAATGGGGACCCTGGCAGGGCCCTGGTGTAGGGAGGTTACTTTGAAGGGGACACAGATGTACTGAGGAGTCTCTCACGGGAACCCAAATTTAAGGTGTGTGGGGGCTCTCATGGGGACCCTGAGGTAGGAGGGGACTCTAATGGGGACCCTGATGTAAGGGGGACACTCTGATGTTAACCCTGGCATGAGGAGGCTCTAATGGGGACCCTGGCAGGGCCCTGGTGTAAGGTCGTTACTTTGAAGGGGACACAGATGTACTGAGGAGACTCTCACGGGAACCCTAAATTTAAGGTTTGGGGGCTCTCATGGGGACCCTGAGGTAGGAGGGGACTCTGATGGGGACCCAGACATAAGGGGCAGGGGGACTGTAGTGGGGACCCTGATGTAAGGGATACTCCAATGGGGGGGGGACACTGATATAAAGAGAATACTCTGAAGGGGACCCTGAAGTAAGGGGGTCGTCTGATAGGGAACTCGATGGAATGGGGGGGCTTCTGATTGTAGGTGAAGTTATTTTTATTTTTTTTAAATATACAATGTGGCCCTCGTACTGAAAAGTTGGGAGCCCCCCTGTTCTAGAAGAAAGAGGTAGACCCCCCCAAAACTTTGTCAGAAGGCCGCATGGACAGTTGGCCAGCGTCGTCGTTCCGAGTGCCCCAATGCGGCTCTAGTCACGTCCAGGAACTCATTTACTCTCTTCCCGTAATGAATGACTGTCACTAAAAAAAGACAAAATCATTTGGATGTCTCTCTCTCTGTCTCTCTCTGTCTCTGTCTCTCTCTCTCTGTCTCTCTCTCTCTCTCTCTCTGTGTCTCTCTCTCTGTGTCTCTGTCTCTCTCCTCTCTCTCTCTCTGTCTCTCTGTCTCTCTCTCTCTCTCTCTGTCTCTCTGTCTCTCTCTTTTTCTGGGTCACCTTCCTACCCTCCGGCTCCTCGGAGGGTAGGAAAGGTGACAGCGTTGTCTATTCCCCCCCCCCCCCTCTGGTCAGCCGAGTGCCGGAGCCGCGTGCAGATTCAGCCAGGCAGGAAAAAAACGCGGATTCGGATGCGCCGGGCGCTCCTTCAACCGCGATTTACTTCCCCAGAGAGGAGATTCGCCGTGATGGGAGAACAAGTGAGGAATCGCTAATCTTATTCGCACCTCACCCCCCCCCCCCCCCCTGGGCAAGATCACACCACTTTCTTTACTTTTCTTTTTTTTTCAAGGTGCTAAAAGTTTTGCAAAACATGAAAATATTCCGGCTACAGAAAGATAGAAATGACTTCTATTCAACTAAAAAAAAAAAAAAAATAACTTCAAATGTACTTTTAATTAGTCTGTCTGTATCACCTCTCTGTCGCCCTCTGCTGGGAGAAGAGGAAGCAGAACTGAAAGTCACTTTACTACTAGACTGTAGGTCTGCTGTCTCCACTGCAGGTGGCGCTCAACCACAGAGGCAATACAAAGAGAGAGAGGAAGTCGTGGGGGGAACAGGGTTCCTCTATGGTTTACCTGAGTCATCCAATTGGATGCTGGCTGCCAACGTGACTTTAGCGGCCATCTTGGCTGTCGCAGAGTCTATTTAAGCCTAGGGTCGCTACCTCATCCCTTAAAAACCCAAACATGTACACTATATTGCCAAAAGTATTGGGAGGCCTATACTCTGCTCCTGATGAGGCGATAAAGTCGGCGAAACTCGTCGAGCCAACAAGCTTTTCAGTATCTATAGGCTATCCTAGATGCGTTATGTCACCACAACATGTTGTGATTTAGCTCATTTTAATAATATTTGTTGCTAACTCATATCTTTATATGGAGCCTGCTGGCCAAGATATCTGTATAACTTGTGTAACTTTATTAAACTTGCTTTTTTCTAAACGTATCAATTGTTACATTTATGTGCCTCATTCAAAGTCCCGAACTTCCTATATATATATATACAGTGGAACCTCGGATTACGAGCATAATCCGTAATCCAAAGCCCTGGCATATCAAAGCGAGTTTTCCCATTGAAATCAAAGGAAACAAAAATAATTTGTTACGCATTGACTTCAATGGGATGCAATACCGCATGTGGCCAGAGGTGGGGGGCGCCAGAGAGCCTCAGAAACATCTGGAAAGTCCCGAGGACAGCTTTGCTGACCTTGGCAAATGTCGGAAAGGCTCAGGAACGGAGTATTTCCGTGTCTTTTCGAGCATTGACGAACGGCGCCGCTCGGCTGCGATCGTCGCTGTTTGGCTCTGCTCGGCTCCGGTGCCCCCGCACCTCAGGCCAAATGCGGCACTGAGACACTGAAGCACCAAGGCACTGAGACACAGAGGCACCGAGGAACCGAGACACCAAGACACCGATGCACAGAGACACAGAGGAACCAAGACACTGGGGCAACGAGGCACCGAAGCACCGAGACACCAAGGAACTGAGACACCGAGACACAGAGACACAGAGACACCAAGACACCAAGACACCGAAGCACCGAGACACAGAGACACCAAGACACCGAAGCACCGAGACACAGAGACGCCAAGACGCCAAAGCAAAGAGACACAGAGACACCGAAGCACCGAGACACAGAGGAACCAAGACACCGAGACACCAAAGCACTGAGACACCGAGGAACCGAGACACTGAAGCACCGAGACACAGAGACATCAAGACACCGAAGCACCGAGACACAGAGACACCAAGACACCGATGCACTGAGACACAGAGACACCAAGACACCGATGCACCAAGACACCGAAGCACCAAGACACAGAGACACCAAGACACTGATGCACCGAGACACCAAGACACTGATGCACCGAGACACCAAGACACTGATACACCAAGACACCGAAGCACAGAGACACCAAGACACCGAAGCACAGAGACACCAAGACACCGAAGCACAGAGACACCAAGACACCGAAGCACAGAGACACCAAGACACCGAAGCACAGAGACACCAAGACACCGAAGCACAGAGACACCAAGACACCGAAGCACAGAGACACCAAGACACCGAAGCACTGAAACACAGAGACACAGACACACCGAGACACCGAAGCACAGAGACACCGAGGAACCAAGACACCGAAGCACCGAGACACCGAAGCACAGAGACACCAAGACACCGAAGCACTGAAACACAGAGACACCAAGAAACCGAAGCACAGAGACACCGAAGCACAGAGACACCGAAGCACAGAGACACCGAAGCACAGAGACACCGAAGCACAGAGACACCGAAGCACAGAGACACCGAAGCACAGAGACACCGAAGCACAGAGACACCGAAGCACAGAGACACCGAAGCACAGAGACACCGAAGCACAGAGACACCAAGACACCGAAACACCGATACAGAGAGACACCAAGACACCGAAGCACCGAGGCACTGAGACACTGAGACACCGAGGCGCGCTTCATGAAAGCCTAACATGTATATATACCTTGTAAACCCACAAGAACATCTCCATACAACTCCCTTCCAAGGAGAAATCATTTTCCTCTACACAAATGTCTGTTTGAATTTCATACGACTCGCCTGTACAGGAGGAAAAAGAGCTTGAATGGGTTTTATTTGCAATTTGCCAGATATGATCAATCTGATCAGGCTGAAGGCTGCAGTCATTTGAACTTGTGCAATATATTTCTGAACCAGCTTAATGGAGTGGAGTGCTGGGGGGGGGGGGGGGGTGGAATATGGTTTATGGTGGGAGTATACTGCCCTCTACTGGTCAGCTGTCCGCCACTGCGCCCCAAATCCTCTGCCAGACGCCAACGCCGGGAAAAAGTTTTTTTTTTTTTTAATAATTACTATCAGAAGAAGGAAACTTTTTTTTTAACAATTATGTTGGGCTTCAGCATAAAAACTTTAAACAATTGCAAAATGTGTTTACCCAACGATATGTTAATAAAGCTGTGGAATTGTTAGTGGAAACTTTAATGTTCATTTCTTTAAACTGCTGGCAAAAGTTTGGACATTTATTGACAGGCTTCTTTTTTTTTTAATAAGGCTAAAAATTTGAAAAGCAAGAAAGAAATTTTAAATAATTAAATAAATACATTTTAAATAAATAAAGAAAGAAATACATTTTAAATAAATAAAGAAAGAAATACATTTTAAATAAATAAAGAAAGAAATACATTTTAAATAAACAAATAAATGATATGTTAATAAAGCTGAGTTGTTAGCGGAAACTTTAACATTAATTTCTGTAAACTACCGGCAAAGTTTGGAAATTTTATTAACAGGCTTCTTTTTTTAAAAAGGGAAACGCTCCGGGACCCGCCTTAGAGGTAACATGCCACCCAAAAAAAAACAGCAGCTATTTCGGGGGTAGTGCTACACACGGTTTTACCATGATTTTGCTTGTGATTTGCGTTTTTAGTTCTTTTTTTTACACTGTATATAGCTGGTTGCTAAGGAGGGGATCGGGAAGCCGGCCGCCGCATCCCTAACAACCAATGAGTCATCAGTTGTCAGCGGGCTTCCCCCCCAGGTCCCCCCCCCCCCAGGTCCATACCAGGCCCTTGGGTCTAGTAACAAGGGGGCCCCCATATCCCATCTATTTAGGCCGGCTGCTAGGGGCGTGTACGCTGATTTACTCCTAGAATGCGTAAATCAGCGAGATACGCCTATTCACGAACGTACGCTTGCCCGTCGCAGTAAAGATACGCCGTTTACGTAAGGCGTTTTCAGGCGTAAAGATATTCCACCAAAAAGATGGCGCAGCCAATGTTAGGTATGGACGTCGGAACCGCGTCGAATTTTAAAATGTTTACGTCGTTTGCGTAAGTCGTCCGTGAATGGGGCTGGGCGTAATTTACGTTCACGTCGAAACCAATAAGTCTTTGAGGCGTAAAGTGGAGCATGCGCACTGGGATACGTCCACGGACGGCGCATGCGCCGTTCGTTAAAAACGTCAATCACGTCGGGTCACGATTCATTAGCATAAAACACGCCCACCTCTTCACAATTTGAATTAGGCGTGTTCGGTCCGGCACATTTACGATACGCCGCCGTAACTTAGGACGCAAGTGCTTTGTGAATACAGCACTTGCCTCTCTGACTTACGGTGGCGTAGCGTATATGAGATACGCTACGCCTGCCTAATGTTAGGCTCGTCTACCTGAATCCAGCTATTAATTTTTTATTTTATTTTTCATATATACCGTATTTATCGGGGGAATTGCGCGCTCCGGCGTACATCGCGCACCCCTAAAGTGGACCCGACATTCCTGTAAAAAAAACATTTTAGCACTTACAGTTTTGGTGTCTTGCGCGGCGTCCATCGGCGGCCTCGTCGGGTCCCGCGTCCGTCTGCGGCTTCGGGTGTCCTCTTCGTCGGGCCCGGCGTCCTTCTGCGGCGTCCTCCCCGCTTTCCCGCGCCGAGTTTGAACACTGCGCCGGCATCAACCGAGCGCAGTACAGTCGTGTATAGTCGGGGAGGCTTGGCTACTCTCACGCTCACGTCCTGTACGTCCAGGGCGTGAGCACGAGAGGAGCCGAGCCTGCCCGACTATACACGAGTGTACTGCGCTCGGTATGTGCCGGCGCAGTGTTCAAACTCGGCGCGGGAAAGCGGGGATCGACGTATATCGCGCACCCACGATTTTGCCCTGATTTTCAGGGCAAAAAAAAGTGCACGGTATACGCCGATAAATACGGTACGTGTTTGGGTGTAACGTGACAAAATGTGGAAAATGTCAAGGGGTGTGAATACTTTTACTTAGCACTGTATGATCCTTAAAAAAGTCTAGACAAATTCTCCGAGTTCCCTCCGGCTGACATCTTTCGGGGGGGGGGGGGGGGATGGGGGGCAATCAGTGCAAAGGTTCTCTACACAATTGGCTTTCGACCAGTTCACATTCCAATCATCGCAGCCCCATAACAGAAGCCTTGGACGCTCCTCAAAGCTCGCCGCCGCCTGCCTTATCTGCGACTCGCCGCAGCCAGACACATTACTCCGGGTTGTCATTTCATTTTTTTCTCCATTCAATACACTGACAAGATAGAGACGTTCCCTACAAATCAATCTCTTGCAGAGGGTCGAATTTCCACACAAATCCAAATGACATGCTCGGCTCGGGTCGTCCCGCAGCGTCGCCATCTTGGAGGATAATGGGGTTTGGGGGCGTCTGATGCGTTTCGTTGCTTTGGGTTTAGCGAGGATGTAAAATATCGGAGATGTTTTTCAGAGTTTTGTAACCTGACTTCACCTGATCAGTTACAAGAAAATCTCATTCAGAAGAAGGCGGGAGAAGAAATGATTCTGCTGAGATTTGAAGAAGGAGAAGTTTGTTACTTTGGAGCCGAGGCCCCCAATCTACGGCCCCGGGGGGCCACATCTGGCCCCCAACTAGGGGGCGTTGGGAGGGGGTGGCTTGGGAGGGCTGGAGCCCCCGAATGTGACCCCGAAAAGCGCGCGGCAAGCGGCGGGACCGATCTGATATTGAGCGCCCCTGAATGTGTCTGAGTGTCATAGCAGGTCCCGCCTTCTGGAGCCTGCGCAGCGCCTACGATGTGGGGATAGGATTGTGTAGATGGAATTGGTATTTTTTTTTTTTTGGTTGAACTGGATGGACTTGTGTCTTTTTTCAAAATGACTAATTATGTAACTATGTCACTGTGTAACTGTGCAACTCTTGTGCAACTGTGTAACTGTGCAACTGTGTAACTCTGCAACTGTGTCACTGTGCATCTGTGCAACTCTTGTGTAACTGTGCAACTCTTGTGCAACTGTGTCACTGTGCAACTATACAACTGTGTCACTGTGCAACTATACAACTGTGTCACTGTGCAACTGTGCAACTCTTGTGCAACTGTGTAACTGTGCAATTCTGTAACTCTGTCACTGTGCAACTGTGCAACTCTTGTGCAACTGTGCAACTCTTGTGCAACTGTGCAACTCTTGTGCAACTGTGTAACTGTGCAATTGTGCAACTCTTGTGCAACTCTGTAACGGTGTCACTGTGCAGCTGTGCAACCCTTGTGCAACTGTGTAACTCTTGTGCAACTGTGCAACTCTTGTGCAACTGTGTCACTGTGCAACTATACAACTGTGTCACTGTGCAACTATACAACTGTGTCACTGTGCAACTGTGCAACTCTTGTGCAACTGTGTAACTGTGCAATTCTGTAACTCTGTCACTGTGCAACTGTGCAACTCTTGTGCAACTGTGCAACTCTTGTGCAACTGTGTAACTGTGCAATTGTGCAACTCTTGTGCAACTCTGCAACGGTGTCACTGTGCAGCTGTGCAACTCTTGTGCAACTGTGTAACTATGCAACTGTGTAACTGTGCAACTGTGTCACTGTGCAACTGTACAACTCTTGTGTAACTGTGCAACTCTGTGACTCTGTAACTCTGTAACTCTGCAACTGTGTCACTGTGCAACTGTGTAACTATGTAACTCTGTCACTGTGCAACTCTGTACCTCTGTCACTGTTTAACTTTGCAACTCTGTCACTGTGCAACTCTGTCACTGTGTATTTGTGCCACTGTGTCACTGTGCAACTCTGTCACTGTGTATTTGTGCCACTGTGTCACTGTGCAACTCTGTCACTGTGTAAAACAACAATGTAAATCAATTAGACACAAAAATCACAAATAATCTTTTCGATATGCAAATCTCCATTAATTTATTTTATTGTCAAGACCTGAAGTACACCCGGGGGAGGGGGCGAAAAAATACCCCGCCAACCTATTTATCACAAATATTAAACAAGTTAACGAGTTTAGTAATTATTTAAACAAGGGCGCTGCAAAGGGCTGATTTGCGGGTGATCAAAAATGACTTACAATGCGGCGCCCAACAAACCGTGGCGATATTTAACGGTTACAGCCTATTAATTAGACCTAATTAAGACTTTAAATTGTTTTCCGCGTCACTCGTTGGAGGGTTGATGATTTCGCTGTTTCAGATTGTGGCAAACGTTGGGGGGGCGGGGGAGGGGGCAAAATGTATAGAAAATATATCTCGCCAGTGGGCGAGGAATGGAGATTTATTTCATACATCTAATGATCTTCTGAATCAATTCCCCGAATTTACATGAACCGGTAATTACCTGTCTATGAAATTTAAAATTGGTGTTTATTCGCTTTTCTTGCTTTTATTATTTAAGTCTTTTTTTTTATTAATATATATTTTTTTTTTTTAACAGAAGCCTTCAAATTGGCCAATTAGTGGTAATTAGCAAAGTGCATTGAAATTAAACAAAAACAGAAAAAAAATAAGGTTAGGCTTAAATAATCCGAACCCCGGGAACCGCTTCGTGCCGACCTCATGCAAATTTGCCTTCTTGGCTTGAAGGGGTCATTATACCGGGGAGGATCTGCAGCTGCCTCCGCTACCGTTGTTTTAGAGCGTGTGCGGTCGGCTTTTTAAGCGATAACAACCGATAAAAAGCCGCTCGGCTAAAAGGAGCGGTAGGGGAATATGACTGCTGTCCACCTAAACTGACCGGGCCGGGCAAGAAGAGCATTTAAAAAAAGCAGTGCAGCGCTACTAACAAAATGATGAAAGTCCAAAAAAAAAAAAAAAAAAAAAAATTAATCAAAATGAAGAGAGGATAAGGGTGACTTCTGGAACCTCAATAGGTGATCGGATGAAGACTCCTTATAAAACAGTCAAGTATCCTTAGATAAAAGTACAAGCCGCTCACCTTAGCAGATGGACCTGTGGGTGAGCAGCAGGTCGAATGCGCTGTCCCTCTTAATAAGGGGGTATTATAAGATGATAACGGTGCCTCCTCGGTCGATCCTTTTCTCCAAACCGACTTTCAGTGGCGGATGGTCATCTGGTATACTCTCATGTAGTTGAATGGCATGAAAAAGTATAAAGTAGACACATAGTGCTCTCCGTATAGTAACCAAAATACAATAAGTTTATTTAAAATAAAAGTACTCACAAAAGAGGCACTATATCCTAGTGCGTAGAATATGAGCATATATCGATAAAATACCAAGTAGGTGGCTGTCCTGACATCAAAATAGGAAGCCCCCCGCACGCGTATCGTCCCAAGGTACAGGACTTCTTCAGCGGATAAGGGGCTATGGTGTCAGGATTCAATATATACCACCAGGACCTAATTTGGCCAATTGGACAAAACCCCGCCCCTCAAGGTAAGGAAACACCCATGGACATGCATTTAAAAGACAACAACAGACAAAATAAAGAACAACAGATAAGCAGAAAAACTTATGCTACCGGGATGTGCAGGCAAACAAATTAGCCACCATAACCCATCATATGGCTGTAAACAGACAACACGGATCTAATGTACATAAGCAATACTTAAATGAAATAAAATAAATAACCAGTACCTACTAGAATCACAAGATCACGCTGTGCAGCTAAGATAGGCATACATACACAGATGACCAGTACCTACTTGCATAGCGATGACATATTGTGTGGCTCAGATAACACGGATCTAATATACATAAGCAGTACTTAAATGAAATAAAATAAAATAGATAACCAGTACCTACTTGCATCACAAGATCACGCCGTGCAGCTAAGATAGGCATACATACACAGATTATAGAAATTTAAAAAAGAAAAAAGAGGGGGACACACCCCCAAGTAATGTGACAGGTAAATAACCTGAAAGACAGCTAGAAAGTGAGATCTAGCTGGATAATGTGTAATATAAACACACCGTGATAGGTGAGAGGACACAAAAATAAATGATAATGAGAACCTCAAATGAAGTCCATATAATTTATACGTGTAACTCCAAAATGTAAATGTGATAGTCCAAGGTCAAAATGGCCTATACAGTCCAAAGAAATATATATATGCAATGTATTTCCTTTATTGGAGTTGGTCAAAAGTTCTTTGTGGAAAAGACCAGATGACTGTAGAGGAATGGAAGATGTTGTGATCTTCTCAGGTATGGAACTCAGATGTTCTTAATAAGCAGTTGGAACCTCGTCAGCAATCCACAATGGTATCCAAATAAACAAGTATAAAGATGGGTACTCTTACCGGAAAGTGTGGACATACACGTCAGCGACGGTATGTCAAACACGCATGTACGAGCTCCTAGGCAGCCGTGATGTCAATGGGGAAGCTGTTTGATGTGCCAGCCTTTAATCCGCCAGGACGGGTCCAATCCAATGAGAGGAGACAGCTCGTGCAGGTGTGGTTCTCAGATGAAAGAGTGTAGTATGCAGGCCAAACGTAGAAACCATGTAAGGGAAAACGTACTCACATAGTGCGGTTAATCCCAAAACAAGCCTTTATTAGGCATAGAAAATAAAAGCCAAAATAAACAAAAAACTGGATAAAAATATATAAAATAGATAAAAAAGTACAAGCCCAGTGAAAGACGAGTACAAGTGATCACAAGTAAAATATGGCGTAATGAGCAAGTAGCGTATGAGCTATGTACCCGACATGTTTCGAGCGGCAGAGCTCTTCAACTGGGGCATAACCCATACAAGTGCCCAACGCCATCTATTTATAACATAAGAATAAGCAATGATGACAGCGTGCCTGCAAACAGCTGAGGGAAGCCAGAGGAATTAACCAATCACAATCACTGACTTCAGGTGCCGCCCACTACTGTCAGCAAAGGACGTAGGATAAGCAATGATGACAGCGTGCCTGCAAACAGCTGAGAGAAGCCAGGGGAATTAGCCAATCACAATCACTGCCCTCAGGTGTCGCCCACTACTGTCAGCAAAGGACGTAGGATAAGCAATGATGACAGCATGCCTGCAAACAGCTGAGAGAAGCCAGGGGGATTAACCAATCACAATCACTGACTTCAGGTGCCGCCCACTACTGTCAGCAAAGGACGTAGTAAGTGAACAGCCACCTGTTAACTGTGGACCATCCGAGTGTCCATTGGTCCCCAGAGCGTGTCCAGGCGGGGCATAAGCAACGTCATAGCCGTCCTCAATGCTGCAGCCGGTGCGTCGATCTACGGCACCTACAACTGCTGCCAATCTGGGGGCGAGGGGCGGTCAGGCTCTTGACATGTGCGCAAGCGCAGCCACGGTGGACACGAAGGTCCCTACGGCAACCGCAGGGATGCTGACGTGTGATGTACGTGGCGCGCGTGCGTCCCACCCTGGAACGCAAAAGGGCCAATCACAGGGAAGAGTCAATGTATTATGAAACCAGGTCAGCGTCGTGATGTCATCACGCTGCGCCCTCACAATGCGTTCCAAGTATTCCAATGACTCGCACATACGAATCAGTGAGGAATATGGACACTGACCTGGAATACAAGGGGAGTGACATTTAGGAATACCCAATGGTGGTGTAGGCAGTGTATACAAGGCTGTGTGGCATCATTGCTATTGTAAACAAAAAATATACATTAATACATATACAATCAATAAACAAAGTACCTGAAAAATAATAATGAATATGCCTGTATATAAAAATAACAATGCTATATTTTGAATACATGTGAGAAATGGAGAAAATGGCCATAATGATATGCTTATAAGAATGCCTAACAAAAATCCCAAATTAAGGAAAGCACAATAAGAGAAGGACATAAACGTCATACAATCACTAGGATTTGTTAATAAAGGCGTTAATATCCCACTCTATATTGAGTCCATGAGGGAAAAAACAGCGAAGCTGGTATATCCAGAACATCTCAAGTTGGGACACGCCTCTGATCTTGGACTCACCCCTCCAATGGGGGGTAAATTTGCCAATGATCTGGAAACTTGTCCCCTCTGGATTTTTATGATGATGTTCCAGGTAGTGTTTGGGCACACTGTGATTAGTTTTACCCAATCTAATCCGAGCTATGTGTTCATTTACCCTGATTGAGAACGTACGTATGGTCCTGCCAACGTATTGTTTTTTGCACGGACAAGTAAGCAAATAGACAACATAACGGGTGTCACAGGTTACAAAATCCCTCACATGGTAAATACTGGATGTCACTGTAGATGTAAAACTGGTAATCTTTCTGTTGGTAAGCGCGTTTAAAAGACAGACATTGCATCTCCTGCATGCATGGAATCCCTTCATCTCAGGAAAGAAAGACGGTTTGGTAGGAGGGTCTGATACGTTAGGGGCAAGCTTATTCCTGAGTGCCATGGCCCCCCTAAATACAACTCCAGGTCTATCAGGGAGTACCGGACCCAAAAGGGAGTCGCTTTTCAAAACGTTCCAATGCTGATTGAGTATGCTTTTGATACGTTTATGCTGGACAGAATACTGAGTAGTAAATGCCCATTTAAATTTTGTATCAGGGGGACGTTTTGGCTTCTCTACAGTAAGGGAATCTCTATCGATCTTGCGAACACGCTCAATATCCTCATCCACTTTCCCCGGTGAGTACCCCTTCTCAACAAATTTGGCCTTGAGGGATTCCGCTTGTATGACAAAATCAGAGGCGTTTGTACAATTCCTTCTAATGCGGAGCAACTGGCTGAAAGGTATAGATTTCAGCCAAGAACTGTAATGACAGCTGTCCGTGGGAATGTACCCGTTTCTGTCTGTTGGCTTAAAAAATGTTCTAGTAACCAACTGATTATTGTCCACTGAAATCTCAAGGTCAAGAAAATGTATAAGGGTGTGGCTAAGATCATAAGTGAGGATAATGCCCATCTCGTTGTCATTTAGAGTGACCATAAAGTCATGGAGAGATTCTTCATCACCATGCCACAGGAGGAGGATGTCGTCTATGTACCTGGCCCACAGCAAGATCTCTGGACGATGGAGGGCATAGACGACATCCTCCTCCCAATGGGCCATGTAAAGGTTCGCCAGGCTGGGGGCAAACTTGGCCCCCATCGCGACACCCTTTGTTTGAAGAAAGAAACGTTGGTCGTACCAAAAATAATTGCCCTGTGTGGCAAATTTGAGCAAGTCCATGATGAATCTCTGTTGTGCAATGGGGAGTGTGCCGTCCCTGGAAAGGGACAGTTCTACAGATTTGAACCCCAATTTGTGTGGTATGCACGTATACAGAGATGTAACATCGGCAGTTACCAAAAGACATCCCTCAGGAAGATCCACTGCTTGTAATTTGCGTATCGTGTCTCCTGTGTCTTTTAAAAAAGACGGAACAGCCCGCACCAGGGGTTGTAGGAAGAAATCGATGTACCTCCCAATACGAGAGGTCACCGAGTCTATCCCGCTAACGATGGGTCTGCCCGGGGGATTGGTGACACTTTTATGGATCTTAGGGAGGAAGTACATGACTGGAATGCGAGGGACGGTAGGTATAAGGTAATCTTTTTCTTTTTTATCCAGAATTCCATCAGAAAAACCCCTATTGATCAAACCCAAAAGAGACTTCTTTAGCGTCTTTGTTGGATCAGACGTCAATGGGGCATAGGTGCTTGTGTCATCAAGGATGCGGCACATTTCTAAATGATAATCCGCCTTATCCATGATGACCAAACCACCTCCCTTATCGGCTGGCCGAATTATTAGGTCTTTTCTCTCACACAAAGATTTAAGACCCAATTTGATGTCGGGATGGTCATAGGTACGTTTTTTGGGTATGGCTTCAAGGTCTTTGAGTACCAAGTCTCGAAAGACCTTAATGGATGATGCTGTGGTAGTAGGAGGATTGAACAATGATGGATTGGACATCCCTGAATGGATTACATCTCCTAAGGAGGCATAAGAAGTTTTGGACTGATAGGGGTTAGACAAAAAATATCTCTGAATATTTAATTTTCGGGTAAACTTATGAATATCGACAAAAGTGTCGAATTTGTTCAATTGTTTCGATGGAACGAATTTTAAACCCTTGTCTAAGGTGGTAATCTCAGCCTTGGAAAATTCAACCTTGCTCAGATTGAAAATGCCACTACCTTTTACAGTCTGCCTCTTTTTCCTTGCCCTCCTCCCCCCTCGGGTGCCCCGTTTTGTTCTATGCCCCTTTTGGAACCCGTGCGAGCCCTGGGAAAATCCCCTTCATGGGGGGGCTCATGATGTGAGCGATTATAAGAATAAGGAGACCTATTGTAAGAATCCTGATCACCCTCCGTATAGGGATAGTAACCCCTAGTGTCCCTCAATGGAAGGAACCTATTGTGGGTATGTACCGGGGTATGATCTCCACGAGGTCGATCATAGTGACCACCTCCTCGACTGTCATAGAATTCATGAGGAGATCTATCTCTACCATGGGAGTAGTGGGGTGATCTATCCCTGGTGTGTGAATCCCGGGGGGATCTATCCCGACTATGGTAATAGGCAGTACTATGGTCATTGGAAACCTGGTGGTTACCCCTTCCTTTACCTCGTCCACCCCTCCCCCTGGGTTGCCCCTTGATGTGATTATTGGGGATGGGGAATTTACTTGGAGGGTCTGTTGTTTTCATTGAAGGAACTTGGGGGGTGGTCGCGGGAACCAAAATTCTCGAGACATTGGCCAAGGGAGCCGTGGTATCCATCTGTGTGGGAATTACCTCACCGGATGGTATAAGTGACTCTTTTTTTTGCCATTTATAAACCAGACCAGCTTGATAGTCATTAGTGTCTCGGATATATTTTTTTTGTTTTTTAAAACGTTGGTCTCTTTCTTCCTTTTCCAGTATACCCTGGAGATTAGAGGAAAGGGAGATGTATTCTGGAGATGTTTTATGTGGAAGAAGTTGTTCTCGAAGGGTTTTAATCTCTGAGTCAATGGCCTTTAATTTAGACTTTTTTCTCCCTGTAAGGAATTCGAGAAGATTTAAGCCTGCTTCGTTAAAGTAACGAGACCAAGCCTGTAAATCATCATCACCTTGTTGTGGGTGAATATCCCACCTTAATCCTCTCGGGACCAATTTTTCCTTCTGGTATTGTTCCAGAAAGGCTATGTCCCATTGTAGATGGATTTCTGTGGTCATGAGATTTTTCAATCTCATGAAAACACCACTGATTTCCACGCTGGTACCAGTGACCGTGAAAATACCTTCAGTGTTTAAAGAGCGAGAGGACCTATAATCAAATACATCCATAATTGATGATGTGTAGTAAATGATAAAGGACTGTTTAGTGAGCTGCAACAATGGTGTCACGTGGAAAAAGATAAAATGAGGAAAAAAAGTTGCGCTAACTGTAAATATTGTAAACCAGTAGCAGCTAGCACCAACAAAAGACAATATTGTGTACAAAGAATAAAAAAGAAAAAGTGCAGCGCTGAGTATTCAGTGAAATGAATCAAAAAATATGGTAAATAATCAAAATTCAGTGAAAAATCAAAGAAATTTAAAAAAGAAAAAAGAGGGGGACACACCCCCAAGTAATGTGACAGGTAAATAACCTGAAAGACAGCTAGAAAGTGAGATCTAGCTGGATAATGTGTAATATAAACACACCGTGATAGGTGAGAGGACACAAAAATAAATGATAATGAGAACCTCAAATGAAGTCCATATAATTTATACGTGTAACTCCAAAATGTAAATGTGATAGTCCAAGGTCAAAATGGCCTATACAGTCCAAAGAAATATATATATGCAATGTATTTCCTTTATTGGAGTTGGTCAAAAGTTCTTTGTGGAAAAGACCAGATGACTGTAGAGGAATGGAAGATGTTGTGATCTTCTCAGGTATGGAACTCAGATGTTCTTAATAAGCAGTTGGAACCTCGTCAGCAATCCACAATGGTATCCAAATAAACAAGTATAAAGATGGGTACTCTTACCGGAAAGTGTGGACATACACGTCAGCGACGGTATGTCAAACACGCATGTACGAGCTCCTAGGCAGCCGTGATGTCAATGGGGAAGCTGTTTGATGTGCCAGCCTTTAATCCGCCAGGACGGGTCCAATCCAATGAGAGGAGACAGCTCGTGCAGGTGTGGTTCTCAGATGAAAGAGTGTAGTATGCAGGCCAAACGTAGAAACCATGTAAGGGAAAACGTACTCACATAGTGCGGTTAATCCCAAAACAAGCCTTTATTAGGCATAGAAAATAAAAGCCAAAATAAACAAAAAACTGGATAAAAATATATAAAATAGATAAAAAAGTACAAGCCCAGTGAAAGACGAGTACAAGTGATCACAAGTAAAATATGGCGTAATGAGCAAGTAGCGTATGAGCTATGTACCCGACATGTTTCGAGCGGCAGAGCTCTTCAACTGGGGCATAACCCATACAAGTGCCCAACGCCATCTATTTATAACATAAGAATAAGCAATGATGACAGCGTGCCTGCAAACAGCTGAGGGAAGCCAGAGGAATTAACCAATCACAATCACTGACTTCAGGTGCCGCCCACTACTGTCAGCAAAGGACGTAGGATAAGCAATGATGACAGCGTGCCTGCAAACAGCTGAGAGAAGCCAGGGGAATTAGCCAATCACAATCACTGCCCTCAGGTGTCGCCCACTACTGTCAGCAAAGGACGTAGGATAAGCAATGATGACAGCATGCCTGCAAACAGCTGAGAGAAGCCAGGGGGATTAACCAATCACAATCACTGACTTCAGGTGCCGCCCACTACTGTCAGCAAAGGACGTAGTAAGTGAACAGCCACCTGTTAACTGTGGACCATCCGAGTGTCCATTGGTCCCCAGAGCGTGTCCAGGCGGGGCATAAGCAACGTCATAGCCGTCCTCAATGCTGCAGCCGGTGCGTCGATCTACGGCACCTACAACTGCTGCCAATCTGGGGGCGAGGGGCGGTCAGGCTCTTGACATGTGCGCAAGCGCAGCCACGGTGGACACGAAGGTCCCTACGGCAACCGCAGGGATGCTGACGTGTGATGTACGTGGCGCGCGTGCGTCCCACCCTGGAACGCAAAAGGGCCAATCACAGGGAAGAGTCAATGTATTATGAAACCAGGTCAGCGTCGTGATGTCATCACGCTGCGCCCTCACAATGCGTTCCAAGTATTCCAATGACTCGCACATACGAATCAGTGAGGAATATGGACACTGACCTGGAATACAAGGGGAGTGACATTTAGGAATACCCAATGGTGGTGTAGGCAGTGTATACAAGGCTGTGTGGCATCATTGCTATTGTAAACAAAAAATATACATTAATACATATACAATCAATAAACAAAGTACCTGAAAAATAATAATGAATATGCCTGTATATAAAAATAACAATGCTATATTTTGAATACATGTGAGAAATGGAGAAAATGGCCATAATGATATGCTTATAAGAATGCCTAACAAAAATCCCAAATTAAGGAAAGCACAATAAGAGAAGGACATAAACGTCATACAATCACTAGGATTTGTTAATAAAGGCGTTAATATCCCACTCTATATTGAGTCCATGAGGGAAAAAACAGCGAAGCTGGTATATCCAGAACATCTCAAGTTGGGACACGCCTCTGATCTTGGACTCACCCCTCCAATGGGGGGTAAATTTGCCAATGATCTGGAAACTTGTCCCCTCTGGATTTTTATGATGATGTTCCAGGTAGTGTTTGGGCACACTGTGATTAGTTTTACCCAATCTAATCCGAGCTATGTGTTCATTTACCCTGATTGAGAACGTACGTATGGTCCTGCCAACGTATTGTTTTTTGCACGGACAAGTAAGCAAATAGACAACATAACGGGTGTCACAGGTTACAAAATCCCTCACATGGTAAATACTGGATGTCACTGTAGATGTAAAACTGGTAATCTTTCTGTTGGTAAGCGCGTTTAAAAGACAGACATTGCATCTCCTGCATGCATGGAATCCCTTCATCTCAGGAAAGAAAGACGGTTTGGTAGGAGGGTCTGATACGTTAGGGGCAAGCTTATTCCTGAGTGCCATGGCCCCCCTAAATACAACTCCAGGTCTATCAGGGAGTACCGGACCCAAAAGGGAGTCGCTTTTCAAAACGTTCCAATGCTGATTGAGTATGCTTTTGATACGTTTATGCTGGACAGAATACTGAGTAGTAAATGCCCATTTAAATTTTGTATCAGGGGGACGTTTTGGCTTCTCTACAGTAAGGGAATCTCTATCGATCTTGCGAACACGCTCAATATCCTCATCCACTTTCCCCGGTGAGTACCCCTTCTCAACAAATTTGGCCTTGAGGGATTCCGCTTGTATGACAAAATCAGAGGCGTTTGTACAATTCCTTCTAATGCGGAGCAACTGGCTGAAAGGTATAGATTTCAGCCAAGAACTGTAATGACAGCTGTCCGTGGGAATGTACCCGTTTCTGTCTGTTGGCTTAAAAAATGTTCTAGTAACCAACTGATTATTGTCCACTGAAATCTCAAGGTCAAGAAAATGTATAAGGGTGTGGCTAAGATCATAAGTGAGGATAATGCCCATCTCGTTGTCATTTAGAGTGACCATAAAGTCATGGAGAGATTCTTCATCACCATGCCACAGGAGGAGGATGTCGTCTATGTACCTGGCCCACAGCAAGATCTCTGGACGATGGAGGGCATAGACGACATCCTCCTCCCAATGGGCCATGTAAAGGTTCGCCAGGCTGGGGGCAAACTTGGCCCCCATCGCGACACCCTTTGTTTGAAGAAAGAAACGTTGGTCGTACCAAAAATAATTGCCCTGTGTGGCAAATTTGAGCAAGTCCATGATGAATCTCTGTTGTGC
This sequence comes from Rana temporaria, assembly GCF_905171775.1. Classification (NCBI taxonomy): domain Eukaryota; kingdom Metazoa; phylum Chordata; class Amphibia; order Anura; family Ranidae; genus Rana; species Rana temporaria. Next base: position 182,238,201 of record NC_053497.1, read on the forward strand.
AATGGGGAGTGTGCCGTCCCTGGAAAGGGACAGTTCTACAGATTTGAACCCCAATTTGTGTGGTATGCACGTATACAGAGATGTAACATCGGCAGTTACCAAAAGACATCCCTCAGGAAGATCCACTGCTTGTAATTTGCGTATCGTGTCTCCTGTGTCTTTTAAAAAAGACGGAACAGCCCGCACCAGGGGTTGTAGGAAGAAATCGATGTACCTCCCAATACGAGAGGTCACCGAGTCTATCCCGCTAACGATGGGTCTGCCCGGGGGATTGGTGACACTTTTATGGATCTTAGGGAGGAAGTACATGACTGGAATGCGAGGGACGGTAGGTATAAGGTAATCTTTTTCTTTTTTATCCAGAATTCCATCAGAAAAACCCCTATTGATCAAACCCAAAAGAGACTTCTTTAGCGTCTTTGTTGGATCAGACGTCAATGGGGCATAGGTGCTTGTGTCATCAAGGATGCGGCACATTTCTAAATGATAATCCGCCTTATCCATGATGACCAAACCACCTCCCTTATCGGCTGGCCGAATTATTAGGTCTTTTCTCTCACACAAAGATTTAAGACCCAATTTGATGTCGGGATGGTCATAGGTACGTTTTTTGGGTATGGCTTCAAGGTCTTTGAGTACCAAGTCTCGAAAGACCTTAATGGATGATGCTGTGGTAGTAGGAGGATTGAACAATGATGGATTGGACATCCCTGAATGGATTACATCTCCTAAGGAGGCATAAGAAGTTTTGGACTGATAGGGGTTAGACAAAAAATATCTCTGAATATTTAATTTTCGGGTAAACTTATGAATATCGACAAAAGTGTCGAATTTGTTCAATTGTTTCGATGGAACGAATTTTAAACCCTTGTCTAAGGTGGTAATCTCAGCCTTGGAAAATTCAACCTTGCTCAGATTGAAAATGCCACTACCTTTTACAGTCTGCCTCTTTTTCCTTGCCCTCCTCCCCCCTCGGGTGCCCCGTTTTGTTCTATGCCCCTTTTGGAACCCGTGCGAGCCCTGGGAAAATCCCCTTCATGGGGGGGCTCATGATGTGAGCGATTATAAGAATAAGGAGACCTATTGTAAGAATCCTGATCACCCTCCGTATAGGGATAGTAACCCCTAGTGTCCCTCAATGGAAGGAACCTATTGTGGGTATGTACCGGGGTATGATCTCCACGAGGTCGATCATAGTGACCACCTCCTCGACTGTCATAGAATTCATGAGGAGATCTATCTCTACCATGGGAGTAGTGGGGTGATCTATCCCTGGTGTGTGAATCCCGGGGGGATCTATCCCGACTATGGTAATAGGCAGTACTATGGTCATTGGAAACCTGGTGGTTACCCCTTCCTTTACCTCGTCCACCCCTCCCCCTGGGTTGCCCCTTGATGTGATTATTGGGGATGGGGAATTTACTTGGAGGGTCTGTTGTTTTCATTGAAGGAACTTGGGGGGTGGTCGCGGGAACCAAAATTCTCGAGACATTGGCCAAGGGAGCCGTGGTATCCATCTGTGTGGGAATTACCTCACCGGATGGTATAAGTGACTCTTTTTTTTGCCATTTATAAACCAGACCAGCTTGATAGTCATTAGTGTCTCGGATATATTTTTTTTGTTTTTTAAAACGTTGGTCTCTTTCTTCCTTTTCCAGTATACCCTGGAGATTAGAGGAAAGGGAGATGTATTCTGGAGATGTTTTATGTGGAAGAAGTTGTTCTCGAAGGGTTTTAATCTCTGAGTCAATGGCCTTTAATTTAGACTTTTTTCTCCCTGTAAGGAATTCGAGAAGATTTAAGCCTGCTTCGTTAAAGTAACGAGACCAAGCCTGTAAATCATCATCACCTTGTTGTGGGTGAATATCCCACCTTAATCCTCTCGGGACCAATTTTTCCTTCTGGTATTGTTCCAGAAAGGCTATGTCCCATTGTAGATGGATTTCTGTGGTCATGAGATTTTTCAATCTCATGAAAACACCACTGATTTCCACGCTGGTACCAGTGACCGTGAAAATACCTTCAGTGTTTAAAGAGCGAGAGGACCTATAATCAAATACATCCATAATTGATGATGTGTAGTAAATGATAAAGGACTGTTTAGTGAGCTGCAACAATGGTGTCACGTGGAAAAAGATAAAATGAGGAAAAAAAGTTGCGCTAACTGTAAATATTGTAAACCAGTAGCAGCTAGCACCAACAAAAGACAATATTGTGTACAAAGAATAAAAAAGAAAAAGTGCAGCGCTGAGTATTCAGTGAAATGAATCAAAAAATATGGTAAATAATCAAAATTCAGTGAAAAATCAAAGAAATTTAAAAAGAAAAAAGAGGGGGACACACCCCCAAGTAATGTGACAGGTAAATAACCTGAAAGACAGCTAGAAAGTGAGATCTAGCTGGATAATGTGTAATATAAACACACCGTGATAGGTGAGAGGACACAAAAATAAATGATAATGAGAACCTCAAATGAAGTCCATATAATTTATACGTGTAACTCCAAAATGTAAATGTGATAGTCCAAGGTCAAAATGGCCTATACAGTCCAAAGAAATATATATATGCAATGTATTTCCTTTATTGGAGTTGGTCAAAAGTTCTTTGTGGAAAAGACCAGATGACTGTAGAGGAATGGAAGATGTTGTGATCTTCTCAGGTATGGAACTCAGATGTTCTTAATAAGCAGTTGGAACCTCGTCAGCAATCCACAATGGTATCCAAATAAACAAGTATAAAGATGGGTACTCTTACCGGAAAGTGTGGACATACACGTCAGCGACGGTATGTCAAACACGCATGTACGAGCTCCTAGGCAGCCGTGATGTCAATGGGGAAGCTGTTTGATGTGCCAGCCTTTAATCCGCCAGGACGGGTCCAATCCAATGAGAGGAGACAGCTCGTGCAGGTGTGGTTCTCAGATGAAAGAGTGTAGTATGCAGGCCAAACGTAGAAACCATGTAAGGGAAAACGTACTCACATAGTGCGGTTAATCCCAAAACAAGCCTTTATTAGGCATAGAAAATAAAAGCCAAAATAAACAAAAAACTGGATAAAAATATATAAAATAGATAAAAAAGTACAAGCCCAGTGAAAGACGAGTACAAGTGATCACAAGTAAAATATGGCGTAATGAGCAAGTAGCGTATGAGCTATGTACCCGACATGTTTCGAGCGGCAGAGCTCTTCAACTGGGGCATAACCCATACAAGTGCCCAACGCCATCTATTTATAACATAAGAATAAGCAATGATGACAGCGTGCCTGCAAACAGCTGAGGGAAGCCAGAGGAATTAACCAATCACAATCACTGACTTCAGGTGCCGCCCACTACTGTCAGCAAAGGACGTAGGATAAGCAATGATGACAGCGTGCCTGCAAACAGCTGAGAGAAGCCAGGGGAATTAGCCAATCACAATCACTGCCCTCAGGTGTCGCCCACTACTGTCAGCAAAGGACGTAGGATAAGCAATGATGACAGCATGCCTGCAAACAGCTGAGAGAAGCCAGGGGGATTAACCAATCACAATCACTGACTTCAGGTGCCGCCCACTACTGTCAGCAAAGGACGTAGTAAGTGAACAGCCACCTGTTAACTGTGGACCATCCGAGTGTCCATTGGTCCCCAGAGCGTGTCCAGGCGGGGCATAAGCAACGTCATAGCCGTCCTCAATGCTGCAGCCGGTGCGTCGATCTACGGCACCTACAACTGCTGCCAATCTGGGGGCGAGGGGCGGTCAGGCTCTTGACATGTGCGCAAGCGCAGCCACGGTGGACACGAAGGTCCCTACGGCAACCGCAGGGATGCTGACGTGTGATGTACGTGGCGCGCGTGCGTCCCACCCTGGAACGCAAAAGGGCCAATCACAGGGAAGAGTCAATGTATTATGAAACCAGGTCAGCGTCGTGATGTCATCGCGCTGCGCCCTCACAATGCGTTCCAAGTATTCCAATGACTCGCACATACGAATCAGTGAGGAATATGGACACTGACCTGGAATACAAGGGGAGTGACATTTAGGAATACCCAATGGTGGTGTAGGCAGTGTATACAAGGCTGTGTGGCATCATTGCTATTGTAAACAAAAAATATACATTAATACATATACAATCAATAAACAAAGTACCTGAAAAATAATAATGAATATGCCTGTATATAAAAATAACAATGCTATATTTTGAATACATGTGAGAAATGGAGAAAATGGCCATAATGATATGCTTATAAGAATGCCTAACAAAAATCCCAAATTAAGGAAAGCACAATAAGAGAAGGACATAAACGTCATACAATCACTAGGATTTGTTAATAAAGGCGTTAATATCCCACTCTATATTGAGTCCATGAGGGAAAAAACAGCGAAGCTGGTATATCCAGAACATCTCAAGTTGGGACACGCCTCTGATCTTGGACTCACCCCTCCAATGGGGGGTAAATTTGCCAATGATCTGGAAACTTGTCCCCTCTGGATTTTTATGATGATGTTCCAGGTAGTGTTTGGGCACACTGTGATTAGTTTTACCCAATCTAATCCGAGCTATGTGTTCATTTACCCTGATTGAGAACGTACGTATGGTCCTGCCAACGTATTGTTTTTTGCACGGACAAGTAAGCAAATAGACAACATAACGGGTGTCACAGGTTACAAAATCCCTCACATGGTAAATACTGGATGTCACTGTAGATGTAAAACTGGTAATCTTTCTGTTGGTAAGCGCGTTTAAAAGACAGACATTGCATCTCCTGCATGCATGGAATCCCTTCATCTCAGGAAAGAAAGACGGTTTGGTAGGAGGGTCTGATACGTTAGGGGCAAGCTTATTCCTGAGTGCCATGGCCCCCCTAAATACAACTCCAGGTCTATCAGGGAGTACCGGACCCAAAAGGGAGTCGCTTTTCAAAACGTTCCAATGCTGATTGAGTATGCTTTTGATACGTTTATGCTGGACAGAATACTGAGTAGTAAATGCCCATTTAAATTTTGTATCAGGGGGACGTTTTGGCTTCTCTACAGTAAGGGAATCTCTATCGATCTTGCGAACACGCTCAATATCCTCATCCACTTTCCCCGGTGAGTACCCCTTCTCAACAAATTTGGCCTTGAGGGATTCCGCTTGTATGACAAAATCAGAGGCGTTTGTACAATTCCTTCTAATGCGGAGCAACTGGCTGAAAGGTATAGATTTCAGCCAAGAACTGTAATGACAGCTGTCCGTGGGAATGTACCCGTTTCTGTCTGTTGGCTTAAAAAATGTTCTAGTAACCAACTGATTATTGTCCACTGAAATCTCAAGGTCAAGAAAATGTATAAGGGTGTGGCTAAGATCATAAGTGAGGATAATGCCCATCTCGTTGTCATTTAGAGTGACCATAAAGTCATGGAGAGATTCTTCATCACCATGCCACAGGAGGAGGATGTCGTCTATGTACCTGGCCCACAGCAAGATCTCTGGACGATGGAGGGCATAGACGACATCCTCCTCCCAATGGGCCATGTAAAGGTTCGCCAGGCTGGGGGCAAACTTGGCCCCCATCGCGACACCCTTTGTTTGAAGAAAGAAACGTTGGTCGTACCAAAAATAATTGCCCTGTGTGGCAAATTTGAGCAAGTCCATGATGAATCTCTGTTGTGCAATGGGGAGTGTGCCGTCCCTGGAAAGGGACAGTTCTACAGATTTGAACCCCAATTTGTGTGGTATGCACGTATACAGAGATGTAACATCGGCAGTTACCAAAAGACATCCCTCAGGAAGATCCACTGCTTGTAATTTGCGTATCGTGTCTCCTGTGTCTTTTAAAAAAGACGGAACAGCCCGCACCAGGGGTTGTAGGAAGAAATCGATGTACCTCCCAATACGAGAGGTCACCGAGTCTATCCCGCTAACGATGGGTCTGCCCGGGGGATTGGTGACACTTTTATGGATCTTAGGGAGGAAGTACATGACTGGAATGCGAGGGACGGTAGGTATAAGGTAATCTTTTTCTTTTTTATCCAGAATTCCATCAGAAAAACCCCTATTGATCAAACCCAAAAGAGACTTCTTTAGCGTCTTTGTTGGATCAGACGTCAATGGGGCATAGGTGCTTGTGTCATCAAGGATGCGGCACATTTCTAAATGATAATCCGCCTTATCCATGATGACCAAACCACCTCCCTTATCGGCTGGCCGAATTATTAGGTCTTTTCTCTCACACAAAGATTTAAGACCCAATTTGATGTCGGGATGGTCATAGGTACGTTTTTTGGGTATGGCTTCAAGGTCTTTGAGTACCAAGTCTCGAAAGACCTTAATGGATGATGCTGTGGTAGTAGGAGGATTGAACAATGATGGATTGGACATCCCTGAATGGATTACATCTCCTAAGGAGGCATAAGAAGTTTTGGACTGATAGGGGTTAGACAAAAAATATCTCTGAATATTTAATTTTCGGGTAAACTTATGAATATCGACAAAAGTGTCGAATTTGTTCAATTGTTTCGATGGAACGAATTTTAAACCCTTGTCTAAGGTGGTAATCTCAGCCTTGGAAAATTCAACCTTGCTCAGATTGAAAATGCCACTACCTTTTACAGTCTGCCTCTTTTTCCTTGCCCTCCTCCCCCCTCGGGTGCCCCGTTTTGTTCTATGCCCCTTTTGGAACCCGTGCGAGCCCTGGGAAAATCCCCTTCATGGGGGGGCTCATGATGTGAGCGATTATAAGAATAAGGAGACCTATTGTAAGAATCCTGATCACCCTCCGTATAGGGATAGTAACCCCTAGTGTCCCTCAATGGAAGGAACCTATTGTGGGTATGTACCGGGGTATGATCTCCACGAGGTCGATCATAGTGACCACCTCCTCGACTGTCATAGAATTCATGAGGAGATCTATCTCTACCATGGGAGTAGTGGGGTGATCTATCCCTGGTGTGTGAATCCCGGGGGGATCTATCCCGACTATGGTAATAGGCAGTACTATGGTCATTGGAAACCTGGTGGTTACCCCTTCCTTTACCTCGTCCACCCCTCCCCCTGGGTTGCCCCTTGATGTGATTATTGGGGATGGGGAATTTACTTGGAGGGTCTGTTGTTTTCATTGAAGGAACTTGGGGGGTGGTCGCGGGAACCAAAATTCTCGAGACATTGGCCAAGGGAGCCGTGGTATCCATCTGTGTGGGAATTACCTCACCGGATGGTATAAGTGACTCTTTTTTTTGCCATTTATAAACCAGACCAGCTTGATAGTCATTAGTGTCTCGGATATATTTTTTTTGTTTTTTAAAACGTTGGTCTCTTTCTTCCTTTTCCAGTATACCCTGGAGATTAGAGGAAAGGGAGATGTATTCTGGAGATGTTTTATGTGGAAGAAGTTGTTCTCGAAGGGTTTTAATCTCTGAGTCAATGGCCTTTAATTTAGACTTTTTTCTCCCTGTAAGGAATTCGAGAAGATTTAAGCCTGCTTCGTTAAAGTAACGAGACCAAGCCTGTAAATCATCATCACCTTGTTGTGGGTGAATATCCCACCTTAATCCTCTCGGGACCAATTTTTCCTTCTGGTATTGTTCCAGAAAGGCTATGTCCCATTGTAGATGGATTTCTGTGGTCATGAGATTTTTCAATCTCATGAAAACACCACTGATTTCCACGCTGGTACCAGTGACCGTGAAAATACCTTCAGTGTTTAAAGAGCGAGAGGACCTATAATCAAATACATCCATAATTGATGATGTGTAGTAAATGATAAAGGACTGTTTAGTGAGCTGCAACAATGGTGTCACGTGGAAAAAGATAAAATGAGGAAAAAAAGTTGCGCTAACTGTAAATATTGTAAACCAGTAGCAGCTAGCACCAACAAAAGACAATATTGTGTACAAAGAATAAAAAAGAAAAAGTGCAGCGCTGAGTATTCAGTGAAATGAATCAAAAAATATGGTAAATAATCAAAATTCAGTGAAAAATCAAAGAAATTTAAAAAAGAAAAAAGAGGGGGACACACCCCCAAGTAATGTGACAGGTAAATAACCTGAAAGACAGCTAGAAAGTGAGATCTAGCTGGATAATGTGTAATATAAACACACCGTGATAGGTGAGAGGACACAAAAATAAATGATAATGAGAACCTCAAATGAAGTCCATATAATTTATACGTGTAACTCCAAAATGTAAATGTGATAGTCCAAGGTCAAAATGGCCTATACAGTCCAAAGAAATATATATATGCAATGTATTTCCTTTATTGGAGTTGGTCAAAAGTTCTTTGTGGAAAAGACCAGATGACTGTAGAGGAATGGAAGATGTTGTGATCTTCTCAGGTATGGAACTCAGATGTTCTTAATAAGCAGTTGGAACCTCGTCAGCAATCCACAATGGTATCCAAATAAACAAGTATAAAGATGGGAACAATACCAGAAGGAAAAATTGGTCCCGAGAGGATTAAGGTGGGATATTCACCCACAACAAGGTGATGATGATTTACAGGCTTGGTCTCGTTACTTTAACGAAGCAGGCTTAAATCTTCTCGAATTCCTTACAGGGAGAAAAAAGTCTAAATTAAAGGCCATTGACTCAGAGATTAAAACCCTTCGAGAACAACTTCTTCCACATAAAACATCTCCAGAATACATCTCCCTTTCCTCTAATCTCCAGGGTATACTGGAAAAGGAAGAAAGAGACCAACGTTTTAAAAAAAAAAAAAAATATATCCGAGACACTAATGACTATCAAGCTGGTCTGGTTTATAAATGGCAAAAAAAAGAGTCACTTATACCATCCGGTGAGGTAATTCCCACACAGATGGATACCACGGCTCCCTTGGCCAATGTCTCGAGAATTTTGGTTCCCGCGACCACCCCCCAAGTTCCTTCAATGAAAACAACAGACCCTCCAAGTAAATTCCCCATCCCCAATAATCACATCAAGGGGCAACCCAGGGGGAGGGGTGGACGAGGTAAAGGAAGGGGTAACCACCAGGTTTCCAATGACCATAGTACTGCCTATTACCATAGTCGGGATAGATCCCCCCGGGATTCACACACCAGGGATAGATCACCCCACTACTCCCATGGTAGAGATAGATCTCCTCATGAATTCTATGACAGTCGAGGAGGTGGTCACTATGATCGACCTCGTGGAGATCATACCCCGGTACATACCCACAATAGGTTCCTTCCATTGAGGGACACTAGGGGTTACTATCCCTATACGGAGGGTGATCAGGATTCTTACAATAGGTCTCCTTATTCTTATAATCGCTCACATCATGAGCCCCCCCATGAAGGGGATTTTCCCAGGGCTCGCACGGGTTCCAAAAGGGGCATAGAACAAAACGGGGCACCCGAGGGGGGAGGAGGGCAAGGAAAAAGAGGCAGACTGTAAAAGGTAGTGGCATTTTCAATCTGAGCAAGGTTGAATTTTCCAAGGCTGAGATTACCACCTTAGACAAGGGTTTAAAATTCGTTCCATCGAAACAATTGAACAAATTCGACACTTTTGTCGATATTCATAAGTTTACCCGAAAATTAAATATTCAGAGATATTTTTTGTCTAACCCCTATCAGTCCAAAACTTCTTATGCCTCCTTAGGAGATGTAATCCATTCAGGGATGTCCAATCCATCATTGTTCAATCCTCCTACTACCACAGCATCATCCATTAAGGTCTTTCGAGACTTGGTACTCAAAGACCTTGAAGCCATACCCAAAAAACGTACCTATGACCATCCCGACATCAAATTGGGTCTTAAATCTTTGTGTGAGAGAAAAGACCTAATAATTCGGCCAGCCGATAAGGGAGGTGGTTTGGTCATCATGGATAAGGCGGATTATCATTTAGAAATGTGCCGCATCCTTGATGACACAAGCACCTATGCCCCATTGACGTCTGATCCAACAAAGACGCTAAAGAAGTCTCTTTTGGGTTTGATCAATAGGGGTTTTTCTGATGGAATTCTGGATAAAAAAGAAAAAGATTACCTTATACCTACCGTCCCTCGCATTCCAGTCATGTACTTCCTCCCTAAGATCCATAAAAGTGTCACCAATCCCCCGGGCAGACCCATCGTTAGCGGGATAGACTCGGTGACCTCTCGTATTGGGAGGTACATCGATTTCTTCCTACAACCCCTGGTGCGGGCTGTTCCGTCTTTTTTAAAAGACACAGGAGACACGATACGCAAATTACAAGCAGTGGATCTTCCTGAGGGATGTCTTTTGGTAACTGCCGATGTTACATCTCTGTATACGTGCATACCACACAAATTGGGGTTCAAATCTGTAGAACTGTCCCTTTCCAGGGACGGCACACTCCCCATTGCACAACAGAGATTCATCATGGACTTGCTCAAATTTGCCACACAGGGCAATTATTTTTGGTACGACCAACGTTTCTTTCTTCAAACAAAGGGTGTCGCGATGGGGGCCAAGTTTGCCCCCAGCCTGGCGAACCTTTACATGGCCCATTGGGAGGAGGATGTCGTCTATGCCCTCCATCGTCCAGAGATCTTGCTGTGGGCCAGGTACATAGACGACATCCTCCTCCTGTGGCATGGTGATGAAGAATCTCTCCATGACTTTATGGTCACTCTAAATGACAACGAGATGGGCATTATCCTCACTTATGATCTTAGCCACACCCTTATACATTTTCTTGACCTTGAGATTTCAGTGGACAATAATCAGTTGGTTACTAGAACATTTTTTAAGCCAACAGACAGAAACGGGTACATTCCCACGGACAGCTGTCATTACAGTTCTTGGCTGAAATCTATACCTTTCAGCCAGTTGCTCCGCATTAGAAGGAATTGTACAAACGCCTCTGATTTTGTCATACAAGCGGAATCCCTCAAGGCCAAATTTGTTGAGAAGGGGTACTCACCGGGGAAAGTGGATGAGGATATTGAGCGTGTTCGCAAGATCGATAGAGATTCCCTTACTGTAGAGAAGCCAAAACGTCCCCCTGATACAAAATTTAAATGGGCATTTACTACTCAGTATTCTGTCCAGCATAAACGTATCAAAAGCATACTCAATCAGCATTGGAACGTTTTGAAAAGCGACTCCCTTTTGGGTCCGGTACTCCCTGATAGACCTGGAGTTGTATTTAGGGGGGCCATGGCACTCAGGAATAAGCTTGCCCCTAACGTATCAGACCCTCCTACCAAACCGTCTTTCTTTCCTGAGATGAAGGGATTCCATGCATGCAGGAGATGCAATGTCTGTCTTTTAAACGCGCTTACCAACAGAAAGATTACCAGTTTTACATCTACAGTGACATCCAGTATTTACCATGTGAGGGATTTTGTAACCTGTGACACCCGTTATGTTGTCTATTTGCTTACTTGTCCGTGCAAAAAACAATACGTTGGCAGGACCATACGTACGTTCTCAATCAGGGTAAATGAACACATAGCTCGGATTAGATTGGGTAAAACTAATCACAGTGTGCCCAAACACTACCTGGAACATCATCATAAAAATCCAGAGGGGACAAGTTTCCAGATCATTGGCAAATTTACCCCCCATTGGAGGGGTGAGTCCAAGATCAGAGGCGTGTCCCAACTTGAGATGTTCTGGATATACCAGCTTCGCTGTTTTTTCCCTCATGGACTCAATATAGAGTGGGATATTAACGCCTTTATTAACAAATCCTAGTGATTGTATGACGTTTATGTCCTTCTCTTATTGTGCTTTCCTTAATTTGGGATTTTTGTTAGGCATTCTTATAAGCATATCATTATGGCCATTTTCTCCATTTCTCACATGTATTCAAAATATAGCATTGTTATTTTTATATACAGGCATATTCATTATTATTTTTCAGGTACTTTGTTTATTGATTGTATATGTATTAATGTATATTTTTTGTTTACAATAGCAATGATGCCACACAGCCTTGTATACACTGCCTACACCACCATTGGGTATTCCTAAATGTCACTCCCCTTGTATTCCAGGTCAGTGTCCATATTCCTCACTGATTCGTATGTGCGAGTCATTGGAATACTTGGAACGCATTGTGAGGGCGCAGCGTGATGACATCACGACGCTGACCTGGTTTCATAATACATTGACTCTTCCCTGTGATTGGCCCTTTTGCGTTCCAGGGTGGGACGCACGCGCGCCACGTACATCACACGTCAGCATCCCTGCGGTTGCCGTAGGGACCTTCGTGTCCACCGTGGCTGCGCTTGCGCACATGTCAAGAGCCTGACCGCCCCCCGCCCCCAGATTGGCAGCAGTTGTAGGTGCCGTAGATCGACGCACCGGCTGCAGCATTGAGGACGGCTATGACGTTGCTTATGCCCCGCCTGGACACGCTCTGGGGACCAATGGACACTCGGATGGTCCACAGTTAACAGGTGGCTGTTCACTTACTACGTCCTTTGCTGACAGTAGTGGGCGGCACCTGAAGTCAGTGATTGTGATTGGTTAATCCCCCTGGCTTCTCTCAGCTGTTTGCAGGCATGCTGTCATCATTGCTTATCCTACGTCCTTTGCTGACAGTAGTGGGCGACACCTGAGGGCAGTGATTGTGATTGGCTAATTCCCCTGGCTTCTCTCAGCTGTTTGCAGGCACGCTGTCATCATTGCTTATCCTACGTCCTTTGCTGACAGTAGTGGGCGGCACCTGAAGTCAGTGATTGTGATTGGTTAATTCCTCTGGCTTCCCTCAGCTGTTTGCAGGCACGCTGTCATCATTGCTTATTCTTATGTTATAAATAGATGGCGTTGGGCACTTGTATGGGTTATGCCCCAGTTGAAGAGCTCTGCCGCTCGAAACATGTCGGGTACATAGCTCATACGCTACTTGCTCATTACGCCATATTTTACTTGTGATCACTTGTACTCGTCTTTCACTGGGCTTGTACTTTTTTATCTATTTTATATATTTTTATCCAGTTTTTTGTTTATTTTGGCTTTTATTTTCTATGCCTAATAAAGGCTTGTTTTGGGATTAACCGCACTATGTGAGTACGTTTTCCCTTACATGGTTTCTACGTTTGGCCTGCATACTACACTCTTTCATCTGAGAACCACACCTGCACGAGCTGTCTCCTCTCATTGGATTGGACCCGTCCTGGCGGATTAAAGGCTGGCACATCAAACAGCTTCCCCATTGACATCACGGCTGCCTAGGAGCTCGTACATGCGTGTTTGACATACCGTCGCTGACGTGTATGTCCACACTTTCCGGTAAGAGTACCCATCTTTATACTTGTTTATTTGGATACCATTGTGGATTGCTGACGAGGTTCCAACTGCTTATTAAGAACATCTGAGTTCCATACCTGAGAAGATCACAACATCTTCCATTCCTCTACAGTCATCTGGTCTTTTCCACAAAGAACTTTTGACCAACTCCAATAAAGGAAATACATTGCATATATATATTTCTTTGGACTGTATAGGCCATTTTGACCTTGGACTATCACATTTACATTTTGGAGTTACACGTATAAATTATATGGACTTCATTTGAGGTTCTCATTATCATTTATTTTTGTGTCCTCTCACCTATCACGGTGTGTTTATATTACACATTATCCAGCTAGATCTCACTTTCTAGCTGTCTTTCAGGTTATTTACCTGTCACATTACTTGGGGGTGTGTCCCCCTCTTTTTTCTTTTTTAAATTTCTTTGATTTTTCACTGAATTTTGATTATTTACCATATTTTTTGATTCATTTCACTGAATACTCAGCGCTGCACTTTTTCTTTTTTATTCTTTGTACACAATATTGTCTTTTGTTGGTGCTAGCTGCTACTGGTTTACAATATTTACAGTTAGCGCAACTTTTTTTCCTCATTTTATCTTTTTCCACGTGACACCATTGTTGCAGCTCACTAAACAGTCCTTTATCATTTACTACACATCATCAATTATGGATGTATTTGATTATAGGTCCTCTCGCTCTTTAAACACTGAAGGTATTTTCACGGTCACTGGTACCAGCGTGGAAATCAGTGGTGTTTTCATGAGATTGAAAAATCTCATGACCACAGAAATCCATCTACAATGGGACATAGCCTTTCTGGAACAATACCAGAAGGAAAAATTGGTCCCGAGAGGATTAAGGTGGGATATTCACCCACAACAAGGTGATGATGATTTACAGGCTTGGTCTCGTTACTTTAACGAAGCAGGCTTAAATCTTCTCGAATTCCTTACAGGGAGAAAAAAGTCTAAATTAAAGGCCATTGACTCAGAGATTAAAACCCTTCGAGAACAACTTCTTCCACATAAAACATCTCCAGAATACATCTCCCTTTCCTCTAATCTCCAGGGTATACTGGAAAAGGAAGAAAGAGACCAACGTTTTAAAAAACAAAAAAAATATATCCGAGACACTAATGACTATCAAGCTGGTCTGGTTTATAAATGGCAAAAAAAAGAGTCACTTATACCATCCGGTGAGGTAATTCCCACACAGATGGATACCACGGCTCCCTTGGCCAATGTCTCGAGAATTTTGGTTCCCGCGACCACCCCCCAAGTTCCTTCAATGAAAACAACAGACCCTCCAAGTAAATTCCCCATCCCCAATAATCACATCAAGGGGCAACCCAGGGGGAGGGGTGGACGAGGTAAAGGAAGGGGTAACCACCAGGTTTCCAATGACCATAGTACTGCCTATTACCATAGTCGGGATAGATCCCCCCGGGATTCACACACCAGGGATAGATCACCCCACTACTCCCATGGTAGAGATAGATCTCCTCATGAATTCTATGACAGTCGAGGAGGTGGTCACTATGATCGACCTCGTGGAGATCATACCCCGGTACATACCCACAATAGGTTCCTTCCATTGAGGGACACTAGGGGTTACTATCCCTATACGGAGGGTGATCAGGATTCTTACAATAGGTCTCCTTATTCTTATAATCGCTCACATCATGAGCCCCCCCATGAAGGGGATTTTCCCAGGGCTCGCACGGGTTCCAAAAGGGGCATAGAACAAAACGGGGCACCCGAGGGGGGAGGAGGGCAAGGAAAAAGAGGCAGACTGTAAAAGGTAGTGGCATTTTCAATCTGAGCAAGGTTGAATTTTCCAAGGCTGAGATTACCACCTTAGACAAGGGTTTAAAATTCGTTCCATCGAAACAATTGAACAAATTCGACACTTTTGTCGATATTCATAAGTTTACCCGAAAATTAAATATTCAGAGATATTTTTTGTCTAACCCCTATCAGTCCAAAACTTCTTATGCCTCCTTAGGAGATGTAATCCATTCAGGGATGTCCAATCCATCATTGTTCAATCCTCCTACTACCACAGCATCATCCATTAAGGTCTTTCGAGACTTGGTACTCAAAGACCTTGAAGCCATACCCAAAAAACGTACCTATGACCATCCCGACATCAAATTGGGTCTTAAATCTTTGTGTGAGAGAAAAGACCTAATAATTCGGCCAGCCGATAAGGGAGGTGGTTTGGTCATCATGGATAAGGCGGATTATCATTTAGAAATGTGCCGCATCCTTGATGACACAAGCACCTATGCCCCATTGACGTCTGATCCAACAAAGACGCTAAAGAAGTCTCTTTTGGGTTTGATCAATAGGGGTTTTTCTGATGGAATTCTGGATAAAAAAGAAAAAGATTACCTTATACCTACCGTCCCTCGCATTCCAGTCATGTACTTCCTCCCTAAGATCCATAAAAGTGTCACCAATCCCCCGGGCAGACCCATCGTTAGCGGGATAGACTCGGTGACCTCTCGTATTGGGAGGTACATCGATTTCTTCCTACAACCCCTGGTGCGGGCTGTTCCGTCTTTTTTAAAAGACACAGGAGACACGATACGCAAATTACAAGCAGTGGATCTTCCTGAGGGATGTCTTTTGGTAACTGCCGATGTTACATCTCTGTATACGTGCATACCACACAAATTGGGGTTCAAATCTGTAGAACTGTCCCTTTCCAGGGACGGCACACTCCCCATTGCACAACAGAGATTCATCATGGACTTGCTCAAATTTGCCACACAGGGCAATTATTTTTGGTACGACCAACGTTTCTTTCTTCAAACAAAGGGTGTCGCGATGGGGGCCAAGTTTGCCCCCAGCCTGGCGAACCTTTACATGGCCCATTGGGAGGAGGATGTCGTCTATGCCCTCCATCGTCCAGAGATCTTGCTGTGGGCCAGGTACATAGACGACATCCTCCTCCTGTGGCATGGTGATGAAGAATCTCTCCATGACTTTATGGTCACTTTAAATGACAACGAGATGGGCATTATCCTCACTTATGATCTTAGCCACACCCTTATACATTTTCTTGACCTTGAGATTTCAGTGGACAATAATCAGTTGGTTACTAGAACATTTTTTAAGCCAACAGACAGAAACGGGTACATTCCCACGGACAGCTGTCATTACAGTTCTTGGCTGAAATCTATACCTTTCAGCCAGTTGCTCCGCATTAGAAGGAATTGTACAAACGCCTCTGATTTTGTCATACAAGCGGAATCCCTCAAGGCCAAATTTGTTGAGAAGGGGTACTCACCGGGGAAAGTGGATGAGGATATTGAGCGTGTTCGCAAGATCGATAGAGATTCCCTTACTGTAGAGAAGCCAAAACGTCCCCCTGATACAAAATTTAAATGGGCATTTACTACTCAGTATTCTGTCCAGCATAAACGTATCAAAAGCATACTCAATCAGCATTGGAACGTTTTGAAAAGCGACTCCCTTTTGGGTCCGGTACTCCCTGATAGACCTGGAGTTGTATTTAGGGGGGCCATGGCACTCAGGAATAAGCTTGCCCCTAACGTATCAGACCCTCCTACCAAACCGTCTTTCTTTCCTGAGATGAAGGGATTCCATGCATGCAGGAGATGCAATGTCTGTCTTTTAAACGCGCTTACCAACAGAAAGATTACCAGTTTTACATCTACAGTGACATCCAGTATTTACCATGTGAGGGATTTTGTAACCTGTGACACCCGTTATGTTGTCTATTTGCTTACTTGTCCGTGCAAAAAACAATACGTTGGCAGGACCATACGTACGTTCTCAATCAGGGTAAATGAACACATAGCTCGGATTAGATTGGGTAAAACTAATCACAGTGTGCCCAAACACTACCTGGAACATCATCATAAAAATCCAGAGGGGACAAGTTTCCAGATCATTGGCAAATTTACCCCCCATTGGAGGGGTGAGTCCAAGATCAGAGGCGTGTCCCAACTTGAGATGTTCTGGATATACCAGCTTCGCTGTTTTTTCCCTCATGGACTCAATATAGAGTGGGATATTAACGCCTTTATTAACAAATCCTAGTGATTGTATGACGTTTATGTCCTTCTCTTATTGTGCTTTCCTTAATTTGGGATTTTTGTTAGGCATTCTTATAAGCATATCATTATGGCCATTTTCTCCATTTCTCACATGTATTCAAAATATAGCATTGTTATTTTTATATACAGGCATATTCATTATTATTTTTCAGGTACTTTGTTTATTGATTGTATATGTATTAATGTATATTTTTTGTTTACAATAGCAATGATGCCACACAGCCTTGTATACACTGCCTACACCACCATTGGGTATTCCTAAATGTCACTCCCCTTGTATTCCAGGTCAGTGTCCATATTCCTCACTGATTCGTATGTGCGAGTCATTGGAATACTTGGAACGCATTGTGAGGGCGCAGCGTGATGACATCACGACGCTGACCTGGTTTCATAATACATTGACTCTTCCCTGTGATTGGCCCTTTTGCGTTCCAGGGTGGGACGCACGCGCGCCACGTACATCACACGTCAGCATCCCTGCGGTTGCCGTAGGGACCTTCGTGTCCACCGTGGCTGCGCTTGCGCACATGTCAAGAGCCTGACCGCCCCTCGCCCCCAGATTGGCAGCAGTTGTAGGTGCCGTAGATCGACGCACCGGCTGCAGCATTGAGGACGGCTATGACGTTGCTTATGCCCCGCCTGGACACGCTCTGGGGACCAATGGACACTCGGATGGTCCCCAGTTAACAGGTGGCTGTTCACTTACTACGTCCTTTGCTGACAGTAGTGGGCGGCACCTGAAGTCAGTGATTGTGATTGGTTAATCCCCCTGGCTTCTCTCAGCTGTTTGCAGGCATGCTGTCATCATTGCTTATCCTACGTCCTTTGCTGACAGTAGTGGGCGACACCTGAGGGCAGTGATTGTGATTGGCTAATTCCCCTGGCTTCTCTCAGCTGTTTGCAGGCACGCTGTCATCATTGCTTATCCTACGTCCTTTGCTGACAGTAGTGGGCGGCACCTGAAGTCAGTGATTGTGATTGGTTAATTCCTCTGGCTTCCCTCAGCTGTTTGCAGGCACGCTGTCATCATTGCTTATTCCTATGTTATAAATAGATGGCGTTGGGCACTTGTATGGGTTATGCCCCAGTTGAAGAGCTCTGCCGCTCGAAACATGTCGGGTACATAGCTCATACGCTACTTGCTCATTACGCCATATTTTACTTGTGATCACTTGTACTCGTCTTTCACTGGGCTTGTACTTTTTTATCTATTTTATATATTTTTATCCAGTTTTTTGTTTATTTTGGCTTTTATTTTCTATGCCTAATAAAGGCTTGTTTTGGGATTAACCGCACTATGTGAGTACGTTTTCCCTTACATGGTTTCTACGTTTGGCCTGCATACTACACTCTTTCATCTGAGAACCACACCTGCACGAGCTGTCTCCTCTCATTGGATTGGACCCGTCCTGGCGGATTAAAGGCTGGCACATCAAACAGCTTCCCCATTGACATCACGGCTGCCTAGGAGCTCGTACATGCGTGTTTGACATACCGTCGCTGACGTGTATGTCCACACTTTCCGGTAAGAGTACCCATCTTTATACTTGTTTATTTGGATACCATTGTGGATTGCTGACGAGGTTCCAACTGCTTATTAAGAACATCTGAGTTCCATACCTGAGAAGATCACAACATCTTCCATTCCTCTACAGTCATCTGGTCTTTTCCACAAAGAACTTTTGACCAACTCCAATAAAGGAAATACATTGCATATATATATTTCTTTGGACTGTATAGGCCATTTTGACCTTGGACTATCACATTTACATTTTGGAGTTACACGTATAAATTATATGGACTTCATTTGAGGTTCTCATTATCATTTATTTTTGTGTCCTCTCACCTATCACGGTGTGTTTATATTACACATTATCCAGCTAGATCTCACTTTCTAGCTGTCTTTCAGGTTATTTACCTGTCACATTACTTGGGGGTGTGTCCCCCTCTTTTTTCTTTTTTAAATTTCTTTGATTTTTCACTGAATTTTGATTATTTACCATATTTTTTGATTCATTTCACTGAATACTCAGCGCTGCACTTTTTCTTTTTTATTCTTTGTACACAATATTGTCTTTTGTTGGTGCTAGCTGCTACTGGTTTACAATATTTACAGTTAGCGCAACTTTTTTTCCTCATACATACACAGATGACCAGTACCTACTTGCATAGCGATGGCATATTGTGTGGCTCAGGTAGACAGACAAACCAAAGGATGTGTCCATAAACAAACAGTGTCCACCATAGGTCACATGACCGCAACCAGTCACATGACACACCAAAGGCAGGAAGTGCCTATTGGCTGAGAACAGGGCTAGACCAGCCACCCAACATGGGCGGTACCCAAGCGTCATGACAGGACAACGTGGGCGGTGACGAGCAGACACAAGGCTCATAGGGGCTGGCTAGATAACTAAAAGGACGCCCATATAAGCAGCAGTCTAGTGCTAATTAGAACGGGCTAGCAAAGCCAAGCATATGCAACAATGATAAAAAACCATGCCATAAAATATCCTTAACCAACCAAATGGTACAGAAAAAAGGCTCACAAAACCTAAACAAGGCAAATGTCTATAATGCAGAATATCAAAAATGAGGGGGAGGGCAAAAGACAAAATTACAATTGTCCCCGAACTGACCACTTGTCATAGACAAGAACAGAGATACAAAAAATTCATAACTAAATAACCGTGGTCAGCGTGAATACAAGGACACATCACATAAAAACCAAGGATAAAAAGTACAATGAGTGTTTTATACCGTATAGAATTAATCTCCAAACATAGGGAGCCAAAAAAACACGGGCTTCACTCTATGATAGGTGGAGATAATGCGAGATGAAAAAACAAATTTAAAATGAAATAAAAAAGAGACATCAGCACAGCCACCTACCAGGCACATAACATAATAAAATGCAATATACAAATACAAAAATATTAGCTCACAGTCAACACAAGCAAGCACAGAATAAAAAACTGAATAAAAAGACTAACGATCTGAAATAAAACAATTCAGGTCAAATTCTACATTTAACCCCAACGGTACACCTACTTTCAATTCATAAACCCAAAACGACTCTCGCTGGCTGAGATGCCTGATGAAGTTACCACCTCGCCAGTGATTTGCCACCTTTTCTATAGCCCAGAACTGCAATCCAGCCGGATTGCGGTTATGGTGCAGTCTAAAATGTTTGGACACACTGTGGTTGACAAATCCCTTTTTAATATTAGTTACATGTTCACCAATCCTCACATGTAGAGGTCTGGAAGTTCTTCCCACATACTGGAGGCCACAATCACATTGTAGTGCATAGACTACCCCTATAGTGTCACAAGTGATGAGGTCCTTAATTTTGTAATTTTTTCCAGTAACTGAGGATGTAAACTCTTTACGCTTCTTGATATTCTTCTTGGCCTTCCTGCAGGGTCGGCACCTGCCACATGCATGGAAGCCAGTAAGAAAATTGAAGATCCTATTTTCAGTATACACAGGTGGATCTATTACTCCTGGGGCCAGTTTGTCCCTGAGTGAAGGCGCTCTCTTGTAAACAAATTGTGGGCGGTCAGGCAATAACGGGCCCAGTAACCTATCATGTTTAAGAATTGGCCAGTGTTTTTTGACAATATTTTCAAATTTACGGTATTGGATATTAAAGTCTAAGACCATACGGATGCCTGAAGAATCCTTTAGGTCCTTTTTTGGTCTATCTGCAACCAGGGTTTTTCTGTCAAGGTTACGGACTGCTTCCATTTCTCTATCCAACAAATCCCTATCATAACCTTTCTCAAGGAACCGTTTAGACAGAGCCTGTGATTGTGAGACAAAGTCACTTTCTTGGGTGCAATTGCGTCTGAGGCGCACAAATTGCCCCTTGGGTATGTTCAATAACCATTTATTATGGTGACAGCTCTCTGTAGAGATATAGGAATTACGGTCCGTCGCCTTAAAATATGTCTTCAGAATCACCTGGTTGCCATCCTTACTAAGGTCTAGATCCAAAAAGACCAAATGATCCTGGCTGATGTTCCACGTAAGTATAATATTTTTGTCATTAGCATTCAATGAAGATGCAAATTCATCAAAACTAGTTCTATCTCCATCCCAGATCATGATCAAATCATCTATATGATGATTTGAGCATTCATCGGAGAAGCAGCAAAGAGGGTTAGGGGTTCCCATTGAAGAATAAGGCGAGGAATTGGAACCGGGACCTCCCTCAGAGGTCAAAGGTCATAAGGCGGGTTCCCAGAGGTCAAAGGTCACGGGGCGTGGTAACTCTGGAGGAGCTGCACGGCTCAGGAGGGAGAATCTGTCCACAGGACAACTATTAGTGGTCTCTCCACAAATCTGCCCTTTATGGAGGAGTGACAAGAAGAAAGACATTGGGGAAAGAAATCCATAAGAAGTCCTGTTTGTAGTTTGTGAAAAGCCATGTGGGGGAGGGGACACAGAAAACATGAGGAAGAAGGTGCTCTGGTCACATGACACCAAAATTCAACTCTTTGGCCGCTATGTGTGGGGAAAACTAACACTGCACATCACCCTGAACACACCATCCCCACTGTGAAACATGGTGGTTGCAGCATCATGTGGTGGGGATGCTTTTCTTCAGCAGGGACAGGGAAGCTGGTCAGAGTTGATGGGAAGATGGATGGAGAAAAATACAGGACAATCTTAGAAGAAAACCTGTTAGGGGCTGCAAAAGACTTGAGACCGGGGGGGGGGGGGGGGGGGGGTTTCACCTTCCAGCAGGACAACGACCCTAAAGTACAGCCAGAGCTACAATGGAATGGTTTAGATCAAAGCATATTCATGTGTTAGAATGTAAAGAAACGCCGTTTAAGTAAGGCGTTTTCAGGCCTAAAGATATTCCACCAAAAAGATGGCGCAGCCAATGTTAGTTATGGACGTCGGAACCGCGTCGAATTTAAAAAAATTTACGTCGTTTGCGTAAGTCGTCCGTGAATGGGGCTGGGCGTAATTTACGTTCACGTCGAAACCAATAAGTCTTTGCGGCGTAATTTGGAGCAATGCACACTGGGATACGTCCACGGACGGCGCATGCCCGTTCGTTAAAAACGTCAATCACGTCGGGTCATGATTCATTAGCATAAAACATGCCCACCTCTTCACAATTTGAATTAGGCTCGTTCGGTCCGGCACATTTACGCTACGCCGCCGTAACTTAGGACGCAAGTGCTTTGTGAATACAGCACTTGCCTCTCTCACTTACGGCGGTGTAGCGTATATGAGATAAGCTACGCCTGCCTAACGTTAGGCGCGTCTACCTGAATCCAGCTATTAATTTTTTATTTTATTTTTCATATATACCATATTTATCGGGGTGAAATGGTTAAATACAGCAGAGAACAAGGGGGGGGTGCTGTCGCCTCAAATCGGGGGAGAGGGGTGCCGCTAATTGAGAAACTTGAGCAGCGGGGGAGGGATGGGCCGTGAATTGAGAAGCGGGGGGGTGCTGCCGCTGCGAATTGAGGTCAGGGGACTTTGGGTGCTGACGAACAAAAAAAGAGCCCCTTACAAAAAAAAAGAAGAAATAAAAATATATAAAAAAAGGGAGGATAGCCATCTGAGGCCCTGGGGACCTCTGGGCCCTTTAATAAAAGGAAAAATATATATATGAAAAAATATAGATATAAAAAAAAATGTTTTTTATAAAAAAAAAAAGAGGGGGGTTGCCATCCGGGCCCTTTAATAAAAACAACTCTGCCTTCCTTTCTTCTTTTCTTCCTTTCTTCTTTTCTTCTTTTCCTTCTTTCTTCTTTTCTTCCTTTCTTCTTTTTTTCTTTTTTTCTTTTCTTCTTTTCTTCTTTTCTTCCTTTCTTCCTTTCTTCTTTTCTTCTTTTCTTCTTTTCTTCTTTTCTTCTTTTCTTCCTTTCTTCCTTTCTTCCTTTCTTCCTTTCTTCCTTTCTTCTTTTCTTCTTTTCTTCCTTTCTTCTTTTTCTCTTATGAAAAGGTCGTCTTTAAATGCTAGATTGGTTCCAGTAAGAGAGTCACCTGGTTTGGAAATGCTCATCTTCTTGAGTGGCCTATCTGACAGGACAAGCCCCCTCCCCGCCGGTTCTTATTCCAGAGGGATGAAGACGGATCTCGAGGAAGACGTTAAACACGAGATGAATGGCGGCCGACCCTCGGATCCCGCCGGATGTCTCCACAATAATCTGATTGCTGAGGAACAATTCTATTATCAGAAGTTTATAGGCAGCCGGTCGAATTTCGCAATAAACGCGAGGGGGGACGCTTGTAAGCAGACAGATACATGTGTCAGGAGCTCCGGGTTATCGCCTTCCGTCTTTAGGTGCATCGAATCCGTAAGTGTTATTCTATAAAGGAGTATTACAAAAGTAAGTACACCCCTCAGTCACATTTGTGTAAATCTTTTCTTGTATCTTTTCATGTGAAGAAATGACACTTTGGCCCGGATTCACAGACATCAGCGCATATTTATGCCGCCGTAGCGTATCTGTTTTACGCTACGCCGGCGCAGCGCACAGAGGCAAGCACTGGATTCACAAAGCACTCGCTCTTAAAGATACGCTGGGTTTCCTCGGCATAAGCCAATGTAGGTGGAAGTGGGCGTGAGCCATGCTAATGAGGCGTGACTCCATGCAAATGATGGGCCAAGCATCATAGAAGTACTTATAACGAACGGCGCATGCGCCGTCCCGTGGCCGCATCCCAGTGCGCCTTGCTCAGAATGATGGGCACACTGGCAGCAATCAATGGGCGCAGTGGCTGCAATTTATGTTTATTCTTTTTTTTTTCAGTTAGCTTGCACCCCCCAAAAATTTGGAGCACCAGCCGCCACTGACACAGCCATTAATGTCTAAACCGCTGGCAACAAAAGTGAGGACACCCCTAAGTGAAAATCTCCAAATTGGGCCCAAAGTGTCAATATTTTGTGTGGCCGCCATTATTTTCCAGCACTGCCTTAACCCTCTTGAGCATGGAGGTCACCAGAGCTTCACAGGTTGACACTGGAGTCCTCTTCCCCTCCCCCATGATGACATCACAGAGCTGGTGGATGTTGGAGACCTTGCGCACCTCCACCTTCCCCCCACAGATGATCAATAGGGTTTAGGTCTGGAGACATGCTTGGCCAGTCCATCACCTCTACCCTCAGCTTCTTTAGCAAGGCAGTGGTGGTCTTGAAGGTGTGTTTGGGGTGGTTATCATGTTGGAATACTGCCCTGCGGTCCAGTCTCTGAAGGGAGGGGAATCATGCTCTGCTTTAGTATGTCACAGTACATGTTGGCATTCATGGTCCCCTCAATGATCTGTAGCCCCCCAGTGCCGGCAGCATGCATGCAGCCCCAGACCATGACACTTCCACCACCATGCTTGAATGTAGACGAGACACACTTGTCTTTGTCCTCCTCACCTGGTTGCCGCCACACACGCCTGACACCAAATACGTTTAGCAAGGTCCATAAAGACATGGATAAGCGAGCTTGGGGTGGAGGAACTTGACTGGCCTCAACCCGATAGAACGCCTTTGTGATGAGTTTGAGCGGAGACTGTGAGCCAGGCCTGACCTCACAAATGCACTTCTGGAAGAATGCTCAAACATTCCCATAAGGAAGGAAGAAGGAGGGCGCTCCGACCTTGTGCATTACCAATGGTCAGGCTGCGTCCCTTGACACCTGCAGACAGGACCTGATGTTGAGGGGATCAGATGGTACCCCAAATGGCTGATGCGTTTAAGGGCGTACCCTTTTCCTCAGAGCCTAGACAGTCAATGGCTCATCCCTCCAAACATTCCCATAGACACCCTCCTAAACCTTGCGGACGGCCTTCCCAGAAGAGGTGAAGCTGTTATAGCTGCAAAGGGCGGGGCCAACTCAATATTGAACCCTCCGGACTAAGGCTGGGATGCCATTAACGTTCATGTGCGTGTCAAGGCCGGCGTCCCAATACTTTTGGTAACATAACATACTGTATATATTCCATTCTAAAGCTTTCTTCCTCCCTGGCTTCTTATTTGTCTCAGAAGATCGGCACAGTGAAAGATTAAAGGCTGAAACGTTACAGAAGATTTCGCGAGCAAAGATGGCATCCATTCTCCATGCGGCGGTCGGCAATCATTCACGGTATTGACGCCTACACAGGTTTACAGTAATGAATGAATTGATTTTCTCTTAATAAAGCCATAAACTATTTATGCTGCTCATGAATGTACACATAAATCACTCGCCTATGCAGCCCAAATAAGGCACCAAAGACGCCAATCAATCAATAACTTTCTATTGCTTAATAGGCTTTATTAAGTAAGAGTGATCGCCATCCCAGATGACGGAAAAAAAAAACCTGCGTGGTGCCGAACGGCGCAAATAACTGTCAGTGACCAAACCCACCGAATCTCAGAGGAATAAATCACAATTGGTGCATTGTGAGCCCTCTTAGGGATTCGGGTTCATCAGAATATCCACCACCTGTTATTATAGGAAAAGCTGGTCGAAGGTTATCGGTGGTGTGCCCCAAGGTTCAGTGCCGGGACCCTTACTTTATAATATCTTTATAAATGATATTGGGTCTGAGATCAAAAGTAAAATTTCTGTCTTTGCAGATGACACCAAGCTATGCAGTGGAATAACGTCCTTACAGGATGTCTCTAATTTACAAGGCGACTTCAATGCTCTGTCTAATTGGGCGACTAAGTGGCAGATGAGGTTTAATGTTAATAAATGTAAGGTTCTGCACTTGGGGGGGGGGCTAAGAATATGCATCATACATACTAGGGGGAGTACAACTGGGGGTATCCATAGTGGAGAAGGATCTGGGGGAATCAATGGTGGAGAAGGATCTGGGGGAATCAATGGTGGAGAAGGATCTGGGGGAATCAATAGTGGAGAAGGATCTGGGGGAATCAATGGTGGCGAAGGATCTGGGGGGAATCAATGGTGGAGAAGGATCTGGGGGGAATCAATGGTGGAGAAGGATCTGGGGGAATCAATAGTGGAGAAAGATCTGGGGGAATCAATAGTGGAGAAGGATCTGGGGGAATCAATGGTGGAGAAAGATCCAAGGAATCGATGATGGAGAAGGATTTGGGGGAATCAATGGTGGAGAAGGATCTGGGGGGAATTAATGGTGGAGAAGGATCTGGGGGAATCAATGGTGGAGAAGGATCTGGCAGAATCAATGGTGGAGAAGGATCTGGGAGAATCAATGGTGGAGAAGGATCTGGGGGAATCAATGGTGGAGAAGGATCCAGGGAATCGATGATGAAGGATTTGGGGGAAATTAATGGTGGAGAAGGATCTGGGGGAATCAATGGTGGAGAAGTATCTGGGAGAATCAATGGGGGAGAAGGATCTGGGAGAATCAATGGTGGAGAAGGATCTGGGGGGATCAATGGTGGAGAATGATCTGGGGGGAATCAATGGTGGAGAAGGATCTGGGGGAATCAATGGTGGAGAAGGATCTGGGGGGAATCAATGGTGGCGAAGGATCTGGGGGGAATCAATGGTGAAGGATCTGGGGGAATCAATGGTGGAGAAGGATCTGGGGGTCTTGGTAGATCATAAGCTCAATAATAACATGCAATGCCAAGCTGCCGTTTCCAAAGCGAGGAAAGTACTGTGAAGGACTTCTATGCAATTGCCTATATGCTTCAGTTTAATTCTCTCCCTGCTATTTTAATGTCTGTGTGTTATGTGTAGAAGGTGATTTCATGGGGACCCGAGTGACTCATTCCTCTGCATAACAGACTGTTGAAATGCTCCCATCACCAGCCAGCTCTCTATTCTAAAGGGTAATCGATCTATTGTGTGTGTGAAGAGGACCTGTGTTTACCCTTAAGAGATGTGTATTGTATCGTCGGGCTAAATGATTAGATAATTGGCTCATGTTAATTATTCTGATTGCTTTGTTGTAGTAATTAACTTCACTGATGTCATTATCTAAAGAAATGTGTCTTGTCAGGGTCGGCACCAGAGTGTCTACCTATAATCTGTATGGGAGCCCCAGTGTGTGAAAAGGGGGTGGAGATTTCATTGTTCTTTGATTGATGATTAGCTTGTAAACTGTATATAACTAGCAGAATGCTGCCATTAAAGGGTGTCTCTTCCAGCATTAAGCTTTGGCTCATGTATGGCTTATTCGGCGATTCCAGGGATATTCCTACTCGTGGAATATTGGGTGATCTTCTTTTATGGGAAGAAGGGAATGCTTGACGGGGATATTTTCTACTACCGTCACAAGTACTTTCTTGTATAAGAGAGGGATGGACTCCAGAGAGAGAGATATCATCTGTACAAATCATTAGTAAGACCTCCTCTGGAATATGCAGTTCAGTTTTGGGCTCCAGTTCTCAAAAAGGATATCGGGGAACTGGAGAAAGTGCAGAGAAGGGAAACCAAACTGATAAGAAGGCATGGAGGAGCTCGGGGGTTTCCCAACTTTGTGTGTGTAGTAACGGACTTTTATCTGTATTGCCGGGACCCGACAATTCATGAATAGCCGCGAGTAGTTTTAAATTACTTTTTTTCCTTTAGAAATGTCATTTTGTGCAGGGACAGTTCTAAACATGGGAAACATGCGCTACTTTACAGGCATATTATAGACACCCCCTAGGTACGAAATGTAAAGGAATATTTCACTTTTATTGTTTCACTTTAAGCATCATTAAAATCACTGCTCCCGGAAAAAATCGCTTTTTTAAAACTTTTTTTGCATTAATACATGTCCCCTGGGGCAGGACCCAGGTCCCCAAATCCTTTTTATGACAATAACTTGCATATTAACCTTTAAAATTTAGCACTTTTGATTTCTCCCATAGACTTTAAAAGGGTGTCCCGCAGCTTTTTGAATTTGCCGCGAACACTTCAAATTGTTCGCTATTCTGCATCACATCTGCCTGAATACGGCCATGTCCTCCACTTCATGGGTAAGTGCGGGGCTGGTGGCTGGACGGACAAGCGAGAGGGTTTGGTGGGAGGACCGACTGGGATGGGGGGGTTGTGGGTTGTCCTTTTTCCCGCTTCCCAGTTGGCTTCCCTTCATCGGCTTGGCTCGTTCCGGCAGGCACACTGAACCCTCCGACTTTGGTCCAGGGCGGTTGCACGTCTTCTCGCATTCTGCGGCATCGCATCTCCCTGAATACGGCTACGTCCTCCACTTCATGGGTAAGTGTGGGGCTGGTGGATGGATGGACAAGCGAGAGGGTTTGGTGGGAGGACCAACCGGGATGGGGGGGTTGTGGGTTGTCCTTTTTCCCGCTTCCCAGTTGGCTTCCCTTTATAATCGGCTTGGCTCGTTCTGGCAGGTACACCGGACCCTTCAACTTGGTCCAGGGCGGTTACACGTCTTTTCGCATTCTGCGGCATCAAATCCCCATGAATCCTGCCGTGTCCTCCACTTCAAGGGGAAGTGTGGGGCTGGTGGGTGGACGGACAAGCGAGGGGGTTTGGTGGGAGGACCAACCAGTGGGGGGGTTGTGGGTTGTCCTTGGTCCCGCTTCCCAGTTGGCTTCCCTTCATAATCGGCTCGACTCGTTCTGGCAGGTACACCGGACCCTTCAACTTGGTCCAGGGCGGTTACACGTCTTCTCGCATTCTGCGGCATCAAATCCCCATGAATACTGCCATGTCCTCCACTTCAAGGGGAAGTGTGGGGCTGGTGGGTGGACAGACAAGCGAGGGGGTTTGGTGGGAGGACCGACCGGGGGGGTTGTGGGTTGTCCTCGGTCCCGCTTCCCAGTTGGCTTCCCTTCATAATCGGCTTGGCTCATTCTGGCAGGCACACCGGACCCTTCGACTTGGTCCAGGGCGGTTGCACATCTTCCCGCATTCTGCCTCATCACATCTCCCCGAATACAGCCATGTCCTCCACTTCATGGGTAAGTGTGGGGCTGGTGGGTGGACGGACAAGCGAGAGGGTTTGGTGGAAGGACCGACCGGGATGGGGGGTTGTGGGTTGTCCTTGGTCCCGCTTCCCAGTTGGCTTCCCTTCATAATTGGCTTGGCTAGTTCCGGCAGGCACACTGAACCCTCCGACTTGGTCCAGGGCGGTTGCACGTCTTCCCGCATTCTGCGGCATCACATCTCCCCGAATACAGCCGTGTTCTCCACTTCAGGGGTAAGTACGGGGCTGGTGGGTGGACAGACAGGCGAAAGGGTTTGGTGGGAGGACCGAGGGGGGGTTGTGGGTTGTCCTTGGTCCCGCTTCCCAGTTGGCTTCCCTTCATAATCGGCTTGGCTCGCTCTGGCAGGTATGTTTATTTTCTTGTTTCCGATTGACAATGACAAACAAGACGGAACACGCCCCGCGTGCGACACGTGAAAATGGAGCCTTGCACTTTATTTTGTAGAGTGGATGGCACAGCTGGCACAAAGGAAAACGCTGAGAGGAGGGAAATCAAAGCGATCTCTCTCCTGCAGGAAATAAAACTTGTAATAATTTGTCATTTTTTACCGGAATAATCCTCCTCAGGTGTATTTTGGCGATGAATCCCATTTGCAGATCGCACAGCATGTCATTAGTGGAACCGGCGGAGTGTTTTGTTGCAGAGAGAGAGCGTCTTCAGCTTTTAGTGCGACTCGAATTCTGGAGGATGTCAAAGAAACGCTCACCACAGGAGGCGAAACCGAAAGACAGGTCCAAACACGAATTACCAACTTCATCAATCCTCCTCCAGTGTTATTGGGTTTGGGGGAGGATGCTGAGAGTCACCAGCTCTACTTCTGATGCAAAGTCTTACTTCTCCTGCTGCATTTTTTTTGCGAAGTAAGTACAGAACAGTGACTACAGAACACAGCCTTGAGAATGAGGGCCAAAAAGATGGAGAAAGTGGGAGGAGCTAAGAACTTAATCTCTTCCTTCTTTACAATGTTCATCTCCAATCATGCTTTCTTTCCTAAATCCCTTCCTTCCTGTGTTATTCCTTCTCCAACCATACCCTTCTTTCCTTCAGTTTTTTCTCTCATCTCCTCTCTGTATCCCTCTCCTCTCCTCCCTTCCTCTCCCTTCTCCTCTCCCCTTCCCTCCCCTCTATTGCCCCTCTCCTCCCCTCCCCTCTCCTCTTTTCTCCTCTGCTCCCCTCCCCGTTCCCCTCTCCTCCCCTCCTCTCGCTTCTCCTCTCCCCTTCCCTCCCCTCTATTGCCCCTCTCCTTCCCTCCCCTCTCCTTTCCCTTCCCTTCTCCTCTCCCTCTCCTCTATTCCCCTCTCCTCTCCTTCTCTCCCTTCCCTTCCCTTCTCCTCCCCCTTCCCTCCCCTCTACTGCCCCTCTCCTCTCCTCTCCTTTTGCTTCTCCTGTTCCTTTCCCTCTCCTCTATTCCCCGCTCCTCCCCTCTCCTTTCCTCCCCTCCCATCCCCTCCCTTCCCCTCTCATCCCCTCTCCTTCCCTTTCCTCCCCTCCCTTCCCCTCTCCTTCCCTCCCCTGCCCTCCCCTTTCCTCTCCTCTACTGTCCTCCCCTCGCCTGCCCTGCCCTCCCCTCTCCTCCCCTCCCCTTTCCTCCCCTCCCCTTTCCTCTCTTCTTCTTTCATCCCCTCCCCTCTCATCCCCTCTCCTTTCCTCTCCTCCCCTCCCCTCCTCTCCTTTCCTCACCATCCCCTCCCCTCTCTTTCCTCTCCTCTTCTTTTGTCCCCTCCCCTCTCCTTTCCTCTCCTCTCCTCTCCTTTCCTTTCCTTTCCTTTCCTTTCCTTTCCTCTCCTCTCCTTTGTTCTACTCACCATCCCCTCCACTCTCCCCTCCCCTCCCCTCTCCTCTCCTCCCCTCCCCTCTCCACTCCTCTCCTCCCCTCTGCTTTCCTTTCCTCTCCTTTGTTCTCCTCACCATCCCCTCCCCTCCCCTCTCCTCTCCTCTCCTCTCCTCTCCTCCCCTCCCCTCCCTTCCCCTCCCCTCTCCTTTCCATGAGGGACATCTATCAGCAAAAGTATGCAGGCATAGGACACACCCCTTGCCACGCCCCCTTAAAGTTGAATTGTACAAAAAAAGATTGGTTAAACCCACAAGTGATTTATTTTTTTACCACTGCTATTCCTTTATATTGGCGTTTGGAATTTGCAGCAATTTAGAAATCAGATGAAAGGTTTAGCACTGGGAAACACTTTTTGATAGATAAAAAGTGCATTTTATATACATTTATAGCGATCAGACCAAAATGAGGGACAAATGAGAAGGAAATAGGGACAGAGGGACATTGCTCCGAATCACCCTGTGCGCACGCCTATGAGAGCAGTTTGTGTTCCTCCATCAGGGGGGTACAGGCAGTACACCTGTAAGGGGCCCGGAGGTCCCCAGGGGCCCGGATGGCAACCCCTTTTTTTTGTAAGGTGCCCGTAGGTCCCCAGGGCCCCCCGAATGGCAACCCCCCCTTATTTATTTATTTTTAATAAAAGTTTTATTTATTTATTTTAATATATATATATATATATTTTTTTTCACAAGAAAATATTTTTTTATTAAAGGGCCCAGAGGTCACCAGGGGCCCAGAGGTCCCCAGGGCCCCGGATGGCAACCCCCCTTTTTTTTTTAATATATCTTTTTTTCTTTCTTTTTTTTTTTCTTTTTATTAATGGACCCAGAGGTGCCCAGAGGCTCGGAGGTCCCCAGGGCCCCGAATGGCAACCCCCCTTTTTTAATAATTTTTTTATAAAAAAAAAATACATTTTTTTTATTTATTTGTTTGTTTTTATTAAAGTGCCCAGAGTTTTTTTTTTTTTTTTATTAAATGGTCCAGAGGTTCCCCAGGCGCCACGGAGGCCCCCAGGGCCCCAGATGGTGACCCCCCCTTTTTTGTATATAATGTTTCTGTTTTTATATATATATATATATATATATATATATATATTTTTTTGTAAGGGACCCAGAGGTCCACAGGGCAACCCCCCCAATTCGTGGCACCCCCCCGCTTCTCAACTCACGCCCCCCCCCCCGCTTCTCAATTTTCTCCCGCTTCTCAATTTTCTCAATTAACGGCGGCACCCCCCCCCACTTCTCAATTCGCGACAGCCCCCCACTTCTCAATTTGAGGCGGCAGCACCCCCCCCCCTGTTCTCTGCTCTCCAGGGGGCCCATGCCTGAAGCTGTGTAACAAGGGGCCCCATAATTCCTGATGGCGGGGCCCTGTGTTCCTTCAATACGGCAGAATTGGGTCTGCGGTGGTAAATATTACAGTAAAATGTTTGCCTTTCCATTTTCTATAAAACAACAATGTATCGGGCGGCGGCGGGGAGTGTCATAGGTGAGTCTGTGGATGTCGTGCCTCTTAAGCAATGCCGATCACAAAACATTGTGCATATTCCATGATGAACGATCGCAGACTGCCGCCCTAAGTGCTTGTCACTTACTGTGCATGTTCATGCAGCAATGCACAACAAATACACGCTTTAAATGCACCATCCCCCCCCCCCCCCTCCGCAGTCCGGAGGAAACAGCAATGCTGCCACCTAGTGGAAGACAGCGGGACGCCATACTGCAGTGCTGGCCCTTTTTTTTTTTTTTTTTTTGTAGTGTGATCAAGAAATACGACCAAAGTCACGCTTGAAACGCTTTTCTCCAATCGAGGTTTCGGGTTCATTAGAGGCCGTAGACCAATGAAGCGCGTGTAGGTAGAATTTGCAGTCCAGCGCGGCAGACAGAGAACCTCTCAGTTCGCCGCGTCCATCGTTCCTTCACCTGAATTAAAATTTCAGACCTTTAGATGAAAAGATCTTTCCTCCTTTTGTGCCCATAGAAGACTTCTTTTTTTTTTACTTTGCCGCGATATTCTGGGAAAGTACAGCCAGGTCTGTGTAGTTCTGTCTGACCTTCAGCGCCATTATTCCGGAGGATTTCATCCTCCGCCGTCTTTGATATTTGCCATTTTTATTTTATTTTTCTCTTTTTAACTTTTAAAGAGTGATTGCAATTTTTGTTGGGTTTCTCTGAAGTTCACTGAAGACGGCGCTAAATAAAGATTCGTTGATTATTCCTGACCGAGAGCGCAACCCAGAGGCGGCTCTAGGCTTTGTGA
This sequence comes from Rana temporaria, assembly GCF_905171775.1. NCBI lineage: Eukaryota > Metazoa > Chordata > Amphibia > Anura > Ranidae > Rana > Rana temporaria. Next base: position 182,271,457 of record NC_053497.1, read on the forward strand.
GGCCTTAGGCAAAACTTGACATGGGGCCCCCCACTCACGCCCCCATGATGGGAAAAATAATTCAAGGACAAGAGCCTCTTCCCCACAACCCTGGCCGGTGGTTGTGGGGGGATCTGCATGCAGAGGGCTTATCGATCGGAATCTGGAAGCCCACTTTAACAAGGTGGTCCCCAGATTATTCTTGACTGAGAGCGCAAACCAGAGGCGGCTCTAGGCTTTGTGAGGCCTTAGGCAACACTTGACATGGGGCCCCCCACTCATGCCCCCATGATAGGGAAAATAATTCAAGGACAAGAGCCTCTTCCCCACAACCCTGGCCAGTGGTTGTGGGAGGGGTCTGCTTGCAGGGGGTCTTATCGCAAACTAGAAGCCCACTTTAACAAGGCGGCCCTCAGATCCTGCTCTTTAATAACTAAGGGGCGGGAGGGGCAGGGCCACCATCAGGAATTTTGGGGCCCCTTACACAGCTTCATGCATGGGCCCCCTGGAGCAGAGAATGGAGGGGGTCCTGCCGAAAATGCCAGTGAGTGTGTCATCTCTCCTCTCCCTCTTCCTGCCGCGGATTTAGAACGGGGGGGGTGCTGCCGAAAATGCCAGTGAGTGTCATCTCTTCTCTCCCTCCTCCTGCTGCAGATTGAGAACCGGGGGGGGGGGGGTTGCTGCAAATGCCAGTGAGTGTGTCATCTCTCCTCTCCCTCTCCCTGCCGCGGATTTAGAATGGGGGGGGTGCTGCCAGAAACAAAATGTCAGTGAGTGTCATCTCACCTCTCCCTCCTCCTGCTGCAGATTGAGAACCGGGGGGGAGGGGGTGCTGCCAAAAACGCCAGTGAGTGTCATCTCTCCTCTCCCTCCTCCTGCTGCAGATTGAGAACCGGGGGGGTGCCAAAAATCTCACCTCTCCCTCCTCCTGTTTGCTGGGAACGTTCCGACGCCCCTGACAGGTGTAATGACATCACTGAGAGTGCAGCCTATCCAATGACTGGAGAGCCGTGACATCACTGAGAATGTAGCGGGAATCTAGGATGGAAAAGGACCTGGGGGTCCTAGTAGATGATAGGCTCAGCGATGGCAAGCTGCTGCTAACAAAGCAAACAGAATATCGGCGTTAAAAAAGGGGATCAACTCCAGAGATAAAAAAATAATTCTACCCTCTACAAGACTCTGGTCCGGCCGCGACTGAAGTATGCTGTCTACAAGTTGAGCGCTGGGATGTTGGCCTGTAAGCTAAGATGGACGTCACGTCACACGTCCTGCGGTCCTGGCATTGGTGCTGCAGGCTCCAGAAGGCTCCAGAAGCCTATGGCCACTTTCGGTCACACTCGCCCACTGCCGCACTCGGCCACTTTCGGTCACACTCGCCCACTGCCGCACTCGGCCACTTTCGGTCACACTCGCCCACTGCCGCACTCGGCCACTTTCGGTAACACTCGCCCACTGCCGCACTCGGCCACTTACGGTCACACTCGCTCACTGCCACACTCAGCCACTTTCGGTCACACTCGCCCACTGCCACACTCGGCCACTTTCGGTCACACTTGCCCACTGCCGCACTCGGCCACTTTCAGTCACACTCGTTCACTGCCGCACTCGGCCACTTACGGTCACACTCGCTCACTGCCACACTCGGCCACTTTCGGTCACACTCGCCCACTGCCACACTCGGCCACTTTCGGTCACACTCGCCCACTGCCGCACTCGGCCACTTTCGGTCACACTCGCCCACTGCCACACTCGGCCACTTTCGGTCACACTCGCCCACTGCCGCACTCGGCCACTTACGGTCACACTCGCTCACTGCCACACTAGGCCACTTTCGGTCACACTCGCCCACTGCCACACTCGGCCACTTTCGGTCACACTCGCCCACTGCCACACTCGGCCACTTTCGGTCACACTCGCCCACTGCCGCACTCGGCCACTTTCGGTCACACTCGCCCACTGCCGCACTCGGCCACTTTCGGCCGCACCGCACTCAAGATCAGATCGGTCCCGGCGCTCGGGTCTAACAATGGAATGCAGCATTCCATAGACTCTGGGCTTTTCGGCGGCATCAGCCCCCCGTAGCCACCCCCTCCCGACGCCTCTGGATGGAAGGAAGCAAAAAAAGGATTAAGGGATTAAAAAAGGAACGAATGAATGAAGGAAGGACGGAAAGAAGGGAAGTTTGGAGGAAAGAAGAAAGGAAGGAAGGGATTAGGGGATGGAAGGAAAAAAAGGATTAAGGAAGGAAGGAAAGAATGGACGTTACGAGTAAAGAAGGAGGAAAGGAAGGAGGGTTGGAAGGAAGGAAAAAAAGAATTAAGGGATTAAGGAAGGAAGGAAAGAAGGGAAGTTGGGAGGAGGGTAGGAAGGAAGAGAAGAGGGGATGAAAGGAAAAAAGGATTAAGGAAGGAAGGAAATAATGGACGTTGGGAGGAAAGGAGGGAAGAAAAGAAGGAAGGGGGGATGGAAGGAAAAAATGATGAAGGAAGGAATGAAGGAAAGAATGGAAGTTGGGAGGAGGGAAGGAAGGAAGGAGGGATGGAAGGAAAAAATGATTAAGGGATTAAGGAAGTAAGGAATGAAGGAAGGATGGAAAGAAGTAGGGAAGGAAGGGAAGAGAGGATAAAAAGAAAAAAAATAATTAAGGAAGGAAGGAGTGAAGAAAAAAAGAATGGATTTTGTGAGAAAAGAAGGAGGGGTGGAAGGAAGGAAAAAACGGATTAAGGAAGGAAGGATAGAAGGGAAGTTGGGAGGAGGGAAGGAAGGAGGGATGGAAGGAAAAAATTATTAAGGGATTAAGGAAGTAAGGAATGAAGGAAGGATGGAAAGAAGTAGGGAAGGAAGGGAAGAGAGGATAAAAGGAAAAAAGATTATTAACGAAGGAAGGAATGAAGGAAAAAAATAATGGATTTTGTGAGGAAAGAAGGAAGAAAGGTGGGAAGGAGGGGTGGATGGAAGGAAAAAAGGATTAAGGAAGAAAGGAATGAAGGAAAGAAAAGAATGGACGTTACAAGTAAAGGAGGAAAGGAAGGAAAAGAAGAATTAAGGGATTAAGGAAGGAAGGAAAGAAGGGAAGTTGGGAGGAGGGAAGGGAAGAGGGGATGGAAGAAAAAAATTATTAAGGACGGAAGGAATGAAGGAAAGAAAGAATGGGTGTTGGGAGGGAAGGAAGGAGGGATGGAAGGAAAAAATTATTAAGGAATGAAGGAAGGATGGAAAGAAGAGAGGATAAAGGGAAAAAAATGATTAAGGAAGAAAGGAGTCAAGGAAGAAAATAATGGATTTTGGGAGGAAAGAAGGAAGGTGGGAAGGAGGGGTGGAAGGAAGGAAAAAAAGGATTAGGGATTAAGGAAGGAAGGAATGAAGGGAAGTTGGGAGGAGAGAAGGAAGGAAGGGAAGAGGGGATGGAAGGAAAAAAGGATTAAGGAAGGAAGGAGTTGTAAAGTAAAAAAGAAAATTTCACCTTAATGCAATCTATGCATTTAGGTGAAAAAAACATCTCATAAAACATGGATTAGGGAGGAAGGAAGGAATGAAAGAAGGAAGGAAAGAAGGGAAGTTGGGAGGAAAGAAGAAGGAGGGAAGGAAGGAAGGAAGGGAAGAGGGGATGGAAGGAAAAAAAGGATTAAGGAAGGGAGGAATGAAGGAACGAAAGAATGGATGTTGGGAGGAAAGAAGGAGGGTTGGAAGGAAGGAAATAATGGACGTCGAGAGGAAAGAAGGAGGGAAGGAAAGAAGGAAGGAGGGATGGAAGGAAGTAAAACATGGATTAGGGAGGAAGGAAGGAATGAAAGAAGGAAGGAAAGAAGGTAGGTTGGGAGGAAAGAAGGAGGGAAGGAAGGAAGGGAAGAGGGGATGGAAGGAAAAAAGGATTAAGGAAGGAAGGAAGGAAATAATGGACGTTGGGAGGAAAGGAGGGAAGAAAAGAAGGAAGGAGAAATGGAAGGAAGAAAAGGATTAAGCAAGGAAGGAAGGATGGAAAGAAGGAAGGGAAGAGAGGATGGAAGGAAAAAAAGGATTAAGGAAGTAAGGAATGAAGGAAGGAACGAACGAAAGAATGGATGTTGGGAGGAAAGAAGGAAGGAGGGTTGGAAGGAAGGAAAGAATGGACGTTGAGAGGAAAGAAGGAGGGAAGGAAAGAAGAAAGGAGGGATGAAAGAAAGGAAAAAAGGATTAAGGAAGGAAGGAATGAAAGAAGGGAAGTTGGGAGGAAAGAAGGAGGGAAGAGAAGAGGGGATGGATGGAAAAAAATATTAAACAATGAAGGAAGGAAAGAATGGATGTTGGGAGGAAAGGAGGGAAGAAAAGAAGGAAGGAGGAATGGAAGGAAGAAAAAAGGATTAAGGAAGGAAGGAACGAAGGAAGGAAGGATGGAAAGAAGGAAGGAAGGGAGGAGAGGATGGAAGGAAAAAAGGATTAAGGAAGGAAGGAATGAAGGAACGAAAGAATGAATGTTGGGAGGAAAGAAGGAGGAAAGGTAGGAGGGTTGGAAGGAAGGAAAAAAAGGATTAAGGGATTAAGGAAGGAAGGGAAGTTGGGAGGAGGGAAGGAAGGAAGGAAGGAAGGGAAGAGGGGATGGAAGGACAAAAGGATTAAGGAAGGAAAGAATGGACGTTGAGAGGAAAGAAAGAGGGAAAGAAGGGAGGAAGGAAGGAAAAAATGGATTAAGGGATTAGGGAAGGAATGAATGAAGGGAAGTTGGGAGGAAAGGAAGGAAGGGAAGAGGGGATGGAAGGAAAAAAGGATTAAGGAAGGAAGGAATGAAGGAAAGTTGGGAAGAAAGAAGGAAGGAAGGGAGAAAAAAGAGGAGGTAAGAGAGTGAGGGAGAAATAAAGGAGAACATAAATGAGGGGAGATAACAGGAAACACACAGGGAAGGAAAGCGAGGAAGGGGAGGAAGGGGAGGAAGGAGAAGTAGAAGACCCTCACAGATGTTCATCAGTTAAATGAGTTCTAAAGTAATTATTCCCGATCAGTAGTGTGAGTTTTGCGCCTCGTTCTCCGAGTAGCGGGTCTCCCTGTGGTTTGTACAAATTAGAAGAACCGTTAACTGAGTTTCTATGCTGGTCTCCAGACATTGCGATATATTTAGCGGGATCCGTCTGTCTTCTCCATTTATCTTCTGCCATTAATAAGGGATACACGGGACTGAAATATGAGGTTCTCTGCCATTTTCCCGGCTGCGGAGTTATGGCCCGGTGTTTTGTCTGGGAAGGACTACTTACTCTAATATAATTTGCCATCCCCGAATCTCATAGGTGGTTAAACTACAACCTCAGATTCCTCTTTTCATTTTTCATCTTCTTCCTAACAAGTACTCGGCGCAAATGAGAAGCAGCAGCAGCCGTAATTTCCGTCAAGAAAAAATTGACTAAAGAACTTAAAGCATCTTCTCATCCCGCCGCGTTCCTCTTATGAATTAACCTTGAGATGTATGTTAGTTCACAATGAGGAGAGCTTTACTCATTTTAGGAATAGATGAAAGATTTAAAGGACACGCCATTTTTCTTATAGAGAATATCTTGTGATCTTTCTTCTACGGCCCGAGATGAAGACCTACAATAGAGATTTCCAACCTGATAGGTTTCACTTTAATTGTATCTTAAGATAAACTTGTCATGCATGTGACATCAACCACAAACAAAAATGAAAAAAAAAAAAACATTTAGTAAATCTGAATGTAGCGCCCCCTTTGCTTTTAGCATGGGCACTACGCTAGAGTTAGTGGGGAATGGGAGAGTTACTTTGCTCCCATTTAAGATTTGTTCAAATTCCGGACGTCTGTCATTCCAGAATTGTCCACTGGGTCAGTCTGTGGTCCAGGGATGCAGTGCCATCCCTGGCCAGCAGTTGGCGCTAGAGGGGTTCTGGCAGAGCAAGCTTTCCCAGCAGCCAATTAGAGGAGTTTTCCCTCGCAAGGCATGCTGGGGGAGAGTCTATCTGTGACAGGGGTTATGTGTTCTAAAACTTTTGCGGGGTCCCCGTTCCAGGTGCGGTACCCACCTTCAGGGTACGCGCATCCATGGACCCCACCAGCGCGGCCCACCTGGCCAAGGCTCAATGCTGCCTTAAACCTCATCGGGAGGAAAAGATGGACTTCAGTGTTTCGCTGGATTCCAGGACCTATTGAAAGAATCCCAGTCTGGGATCGGGTGTTCGGATCACTGACAGGTATTCTTGCTGTCATCCGGGGGCCTGTTTAGGAAAAAGTCTACTGGGAGGAGTTGCTCTTTATTCACCTAAGTCCTTTATTGAAATTGGCCTGTGACCAAGGCCCTAGAGCCGGGTCTGTGAGACAGACCCATTCCTTCCAGACGTTTCAGAGTGGCGCTTCGGCTGCCAGGCCTGTCATTGGGGTCCGTCCGGGGGCACTTTGCCCACTCCGAGTAGAGTGGCGACGAGTTGCAGAAGTTGGTACTATACAGAGTAGTAATGACTGCTCCATTGTTATCCAGGCCTGATACCGCAAGGTTTTCTCCTCCTATCCTTTCATCAACCTTGTCCTTCCAAACTGGTGTTGATGTTGGCCTGGAAATAAAGCATTGGAAACCTTTCAATTACTGTCTGGACCTTCGCTCACTATTTGTTCTACCACTGCACCCCTGGAGCCATGTCAGGGTAGCTTGATTTGCCGATCCCAAGTCAATCAGCGGCTCCTTCGGGGGTGAGCGATACACGTGGGGGCTCGTCCGGGATTCGGCTGTTACCATTGACAACAAGAAGAAGTGGGTGGCTATTTATTGATGACCACTGCCGGAGAGATGTCCGAAGGTTCAAAGGTTTAAAGATCCCTATTGCCCTGAGGCGCCCCATGACCACACCGAGGCTGCCTTCTAAACCTGCAGAGCTCGGGGTGCCCGTGACAGATACGGCATTCGGCCGTCCACGGCAGGGCAGTTTGTCCTATTGTCCTCTGAGGGGACAGAGATGTTGGGCCTCCTGTGCCCCAGATGTGAGGGGCTGGCCGTCCGCCTTTTGCCATTTGCCCGATGCCAACGGTGCTGTTTGCCACTAAGTCTGTGGTTGGACCCCCGCGGGACTACCACGTTAACCGGTCCTCGGGATCCGTCACCGACAAGGGTGAGGCCTCGTGGCCAAAAGCTCTCCCCTCCGGGGTGAACGCGGAATCGGAGGCCCTGTGTGATGAGAAATTAGTCGGCCCGTCCATAAAGCCTTCGCTACCGGCTGCCTGGATCACTAATTCCCAGGAGGTAAGCCCATTGGGCGAGATGGGAGAATTGAGTGACTTTGTGGCCTGCGCGGCTTGCATACAGGCCAAAGCCGCCCACGAGGCCGTCTCGGTTGGCACGGCCTCTGTTCGATGTGTGCCTACCAAGGGAAGACCTGCCCGGCCCATAGATTGGGATAAACTGAGGAAGCTTTATCGGCCTGATGAGGCCACTGCTTCAGCCCAAGCTAGGGCCTATCTTCCCTCTGAGGCCGAGGATTCTTCGGAGCTTGACCTATGGTCGTAGGGCTCCCAGACGGATGGTGGCGATCTTCCCGACCACCTATTTGAGCCGCGGTTCCCCGAGCCACAAGGTTTTGGGGGATGTTGGAGCTCCAGTGGAAGGAGAAGGAGGAAGAAGCGCACTGTTCAGAGCGCATCCTGCGGGTCAAGTGGCCCATGTCTGCCTTAAGGAGCTGGTGAGTCTGTGTTTTTTTTTATTATTCAACTCACCGCTCCTCCAACCTGGGATATGCCGTCCTGTGTGGGGTACCTATGTTCCCGTTGCCGGGCCCTGTGTGTGTTAACAGGCGAGCTGCCTTGTTTGGGTGCTCACCCAAGGAAAGGGAAAGTTACGGACAAGTATGCCCCCACTCTGTTTGATTTTTTTTTTCTTCTCCACCCCAGTTTTCCCTTTTCCCCCCTTATTCCTCTGACAGGTATGCTTGCTGTCATCCGGGGGCCTGTTTAGGAAAAAGTCTACTGGGAGGAGTTGCTCCTTATTCACCTAAGTCCTTTATTGAAATTGGCCTGTGACCAAGGCCCTAGAGCCGGGTCTGTGAGACAGACCTGTTCCTCCCAGACGGTTCAGAGTGGCACTTCGGCTGCCAGGCCTGCCATGGGGGTCTGTCCGGGGGCACTTTGCCCACTCTGAGTAGAGTGGCGACGAGTTGCAGAAGTTGGTACTATACAGAGTAGTAATGACTGCTCCAGGCCTGATACCGCAAGGTTTTCTCCTCCTATCCTTTCATCAACCTTGTCCTTCCAAACTGGTGTTGATGTTGGCCGTGTTGGCCTGGAAATAAAGCATTGAAAACCCTTCAGTCACTGTCTGGACCTTCGCTCACCATTTGTTTTACCACCGCACCCCTGGAGCCATGTCAGGGTAGCTTGAAAAGTTGAGTTCTACCTAAATTATTATAGATATAAATATTTCTTATTTTGCAGATCTCAGGGCCAGTGTCATACCAAGTCAGGGACAGTCTTGGAGGGTGGAAGGGGTAAAATAAAATTGACTGAAAAATTATAAAAAAAAATAAAAAAAAATAATTGAGTTCTACCTAAATTATTATAGATATAAATATTTCTTATTTTGCAGATCTCAGGTAGTGTCATACCTAAGCAAAATACAATTTTCCCTCTTTTTTTTTTTCTTTTTTTCCCAGAGCCCATGAACCATGCATAATGCATGTGAGACTTCTACTATGGAGATTAAATATTCATTATGGAGATGGTATTAGCTCTCGTAGCCTGGGGCAGGAAACACACCAACATAACTTATATTCTAATGAGTTACATGGCTTTTACATCTCTGCTCATGCTTAAAATCTAAATAGGAAAACAGCGTTACTGCACTCTGTCTCTCCCCTCAATTTACCGCCGCGCTCTCCTTAGCAATTCTACATCGTCCCGCCGGGCACGCCAATCTATATCGCAAAACACGAAAACCCGGGTTGCCATTAACAGCACTGGTGGACCTTCATTTGAAGAGGGGGTGCAAGGCAGCAAATAACAAATTATTTATATGATATGCTGAGCTATAAATAATGAGGGGAGCGGGAGGAGTGGGGGGGAGCGGGAGGAGTGGGGGGGAGCGGGAGGAGCAGGAGTCAAGAGGGGTAACCTGTCCTGTATGAGTGTATTTATTTATTCCCGAGAGCGGATAAATCACAGCGGCGGGGTTAGAGCTCGCTAAATTGCTGGAGAGCACATGCCGGGGCTATAAAAGTCTACATAATTAATGACGTGTGATTACATTAGTTAACTAGGTTGAGAAATGGACTGTGAGTGAGACAAACCCCCGCCATTCTGGTCCAGAAGAAGGTAATAAAAAAAGTCCTATTGGCCAGCTGGGGGGGGGGGGTATCCTTGAGGAGCATATCAACCCTGACCCTAGGTTCACACCTAGGACTACAGTCCACTTAACATGGTTTCCTACGTTACAAGTTCGCATCTATGCATTTTGTGGCTGGTGCGTTTTTTGGAAAGGGTCTGGGACTTTTTTTTTCCTCCCGCGACTTTCAGGGTAATAGACTTCAATGAAACCGCACCAGAAACGCAAGTGATGGGATTTTTGATGCGTTCGCGTTTTTTATTGCTAAGCCGTCCGCCGCGTCCTTAACAATCAATGAGTCATCAGCTGTCAGCGGGGTTCCCCATTGAAAGGTGAATGTAACAGGTCAGAAAAGGGGACGAGTGAGCAGCTTCCCATTCCTGAACCATACCAGGCAGCAAGCCCTCAACATGGGGGGGTGGGTGCTTTGGGGGGAGGGGCCCAAGGCTCCTTGCCCCCCATGTTGATGGAGACAAGGGCCTCTTCCCGAAAACCCTGGGCGGTTGTTTTCGGGCTCTATGGGTGATCTCATCGGATGGCCACGCCCCATAGCTATATAAGAGATGCCACACAGCGGACGACAACACAATAGAGGACAACAGCCACAGAAGAAGAGTGGCTTTTTTTCTGGGTAACCGGCCGCAGGAAGAAGAAGAGAGCTCAGGGATAAGACAGCACCGGAAAGAGATCGCAGCGGGAAAAGACGGCGGCGGGATAGGCAGCGGTGTGAAAAGACGGCACAGAGAGAGACAGGAGCGGGAGATAGCGGCTCGGGGAGAAGAAGGCTTGGGAGAAGATGGCTCGGGAGAAGATGGCTCGGGAGAAGACGGCTCGGAGAGAAGACCGCTCGGGGAGAAGACAGCTCGGGGAGAAGTCAGCTCGGGAGAAGACGGCTCGGGGAGAAGACAGCTCGGGAGAAGATGGCTCGGGGGGAATACGGCTCGGGGAGACGACGGCTCGGGGGGAAGACGGCTCGGGGGGAAGACGGCTCGTGGAGAAGACGGCTCGGGGAGAAGATGGCTCGGGGAGAAGACGGCTCGGGGAGAAGACAGCTCGGGGAGAAGACAGCTCGGGAGAAGATGGCTCTGGGAGAAGACGGCACGGGAGAAGACGGCTCTGGGAGAAGACGGCACGGGAGAAGACGGCTCGGGGAGAAGACAGCTCGGAGAGAAGATGGCTTGGGAGAAGACGGCTCGGAGAGAAGATGGCTTGGGGAGAAGACGACTCGGAGAGAAGACGGCTCGGGGAGAAGACGGCTCGGGGAGAAGACGGCTCGGGGAGAAGACGGCTCAGTCGGGGAGAAGACGGCTCGGGGAGAAGACGGCTCGGTGAGAAGACGTCTCGGGGAGAAGACAGCTCGGGGAGAAGTCAGCCCGGGAGAAGACGGCTCGGGAGAAGACGGCTCGGGAGAAGACGGCTCGGAAGAAGATGGCTCGGGAGAAGACGGCTCGGGGAGAAGATGGCTCGGGGAGAAGACGGCTCGGGGAGAAGATGGCTCGGGGAGAAGATGGCTCAGGGAGAAGATGGCTCGGGGGAAGACGGCTCGGGCGGAAGACGGCTCGGTGAGAAGATGCGGTGGGAGAGATGGTGGTGGGAAAAGTCAGCTCAGAGCTATTTTATTCACAAAGGATTTCATTGCTTTTTGAGGTGAATGGGTAGGGGTACGACGAACCCCTACCCATTCATATGGGGGGTGGCATCCTTCTTAAAGGGGGGCTTTGAGATTCTGAGACAAGCCCCCCACCCACTGGCCAGGGCTGTCAGGGAAAGGTCCTTGTCCCCATCAAAGCACCCATTCCCCCCATGGTGAGGGTATGCGGCCTGGTATGGTTCGGGACGGTGCTCGCTCCTCCCCTCCCTTTCCTTTTAGGCATCCAATAGGATCACCTGTCCTTTCAGCCAATCGGGTGACCTGCGTCAAAACCTGCTTCCTAAATGGCCCGGGAGGAGGATCAGTGTTACAACAGAGAATATTGAATACACCTTGGGTGGGCTCGGTGCTTCAAAAAAAATCAGTCCCTCAGCATTGGACGAGCTCCAGCCGCTGTCTTGGGTCCTCATTGGATAGATTGCTAGCAGTAGGACCTCATAAGAACGGCCGCTTACCAGTTCCAGGGGGTCTTATCCGCTTGTAGCTATATACCCAGCCGGGGCCTTTGGTTATCCAATGGAATCGCTGTATTTTTTTTATTTTAAATGTATTTATTTTTATTTATTTTTTGTGCAATTCTGTCCGGGTTTGGTGCTGAAAATTTAATAAATCTGAAACAAATTTTATACCTGAAGCTGCTGTGTAGATTTCCATTACCTGTACATCACCCCCGATTGAAGCTGTCTATCCCAAGAGACAGCAGGAGCAACATTGGCCCAGATTCAAGTAGCAATTGCGTTACGAATGCTCCTGATTCAGGAACATCGTAACGCCGACTGCAGCCTAAAATCTGCGTGGCATAAGGCTTGTGATGCATTTGCCTATATGTCTCAGTGTAATTCTCCCTGCTTGCCCTGGGTGATTCTGTCCTCGGCTAGCAGGTTATTGACGTGCTAATGTCCCCTCACTATTTCTAAAGGTTAATTGATCTATTGTGTTGTGTGAAGGAGATCTGTGTTTATGTGGCTTGTGTTAATTATTCTGATTGCTTCATTGTGGTAATTATCTCTCTATATGCGGGGTCGAGTTGTCTAGTTAATGTATTTAGTACAACTAGTGCTCAGCTCCACTGATGTCATTATCTAAAGAAAATGTGTTTTCAGCATCGGCTCCGTCGTGTCTGCCTATAATCTGTATGGAAGCCCCAGTGTGAGGGGGGCGGAGATTTGTCATTGTAACAGTTTTGGAAATGACATATAAGCTGTGTGTTATAACATTAAACTCAGTCTTGGTTCCAGCATCCAGTCTTGACTCATGTGTGGGGGATCCTGTGATGTTCTTGTATGGAGAGGAGGGAATGCTTGACGGGGATATCATACCGATACCGTCACAATTGGTTGGTAGCAGTGGGATTTTCCCTTCTACTCTCCTTTACACCCGGATTCCAAGCAGACACTGGAAGAACTACTGGAAGTTCGTGGAAGGATTGCTAGCAACAAAACCGAACGGGTCATCATAGCAGAATCAATGGAGATAGACCAGGAGGTTGGGATTGCAGCAACGCCAGCAGTACAAGAGATGGAGACACCAGTGATTCAGGAGGAGGAATCGCCAGCCAACAAGCTAATGAGAGAGAAGCTAGCGTGGTTCGGCCCGAACCCAACGCCGGATGTGGTGCTGAAAGTGATGGACCTGTTAGCGAAGGAGGCTAAACAAATAAGAGACAAACAAATAAGAGACGCAGAACTACAGTTAAAACTGGCAGCAGTCCAACAAGCAGCCGCACCTTCTCCGAACAGTGAGTACAACACAGCAGACACAAGGAAGATTCCGTTTAGCGCTTTTAAAGCTTTTGATGAAAAGGACTGTGAAATTGATAACTACCTGGCGGATTTTGAGCGACAATGTAACCTGCACCGAATAGCTAGAAGAGAGTGGGTTGCAATATTGTCAGGCAAACTGTCAGGCAAAGCTTCTGATGCTTTCCGGACCATGCCAGATCAGGATATCCATAGCTACGCCCGGGTTAAAGAAGCGCTCCTGGCTCGTTATGCAGTAACCCCAGAGTCCCACCGACAGAAGTTCAGGGACTCACGCAAAACCACGAAAGACTCTTATGCGGAATGGGCATGCCAGTTGTCCCTGTCGGCCTCTAACTGGGTTAACAGCAGCCAGGCCACCACCGCAGAGGACATTTTGCAACTAATGCTCCTGGAGCAATTTTACAATCACATCCAGACGGACGTCAAGGATTGGGTGAGAGATCGCAGGCCCATGACTCTACCAGAGGCCGCGAAGTTGGCGGATGAATATGCGGATACTCGCAAGACAAACCAGGTCACACCACGGGTACAACCTCCACAACCAACGGCGCCCTCACACCCACCAGCCGCTAGATACCAACCGCCTAACAGACCGATGACATCTAGCCCTCGCTACCCACGCCAGGAGGACAACGAACAACGCTGCTTCCGGTGCAAACAGTTGGGTCACTTCAAGCAGAATTGCCCCATGAATGACAACACCAGGTCAAATTGGTCTCAACCTGGGTACCGCCCACCAGCAGCAGCCCATTGTGTAGACTCGGCTTGGGATCCCCCGGAGCTGGGTCAGGAAAAACCATTGGGCACCCCTTACGAAGCCCTCATGGTACAATCTGTTATTACGGACAACAGGGAACACCATTGTCAGCTGGTCATGGGCGACAGCCATGAGCCGGAGGGGCCTTGGAGGGAGCTGGGCAGAAAGAGGCACCGCCAGCTACCCTCCAAGAAGAAGAGGTCCTGGAAGTCATATAACCAGCGGACCTGGGAGGAGAAGAAGCGACTGGAGGAGATGGAATCGCAGCGGGCGCCCCAGATGCGGGCCGAGATGTTCGCCAAGGGCCCACCGGTGGCCCCTTACACCACCACCCAGTTCCTGATGATGAAGGACCACGTGGAGAGCCTGCAGGACATGAGCAAGCAGGATCTGATCCGTGAGTACATAGAGCTGGAGGAGTGCATAAGCCGCATGGAGGAGGAGAACAACCACCTGAGGTCACAGCGGGCTGACCCCCCCAGGCTCCATGAACTGGAGATGGAGCTGGAGAAGCTCAAAGAGGAGAACCGGCGGCTGCGGAGGGAGCAGGGGGTGGCTGACCTTATGGGGCTCTGAGGCCCCCCCCCCCCCCCGGACTCTGAGCACCAGTGCTACAGCATTTCAACAAATATAACTTTTTCTTTTTTATGAATCTCCTGTGACTGTCACTTCAGAGCCATAACCTGCCCCTCCCATAGCGGGACACCTAGATGGCGGCGCACAGACCCATTCGCCGTCTTCACACTGACTTCTGGTGACTTTGCAGATTGCACAAAGACTTGGGGACTGACCGGCGTGTGATCTGACGACCCGGTGGCATACCTGAGTCTGAAGTAGTTGCCAAGGGAGGTCAGTCATGCCAAACGGAGTTAACCTCGGACTAAAAGCTCTAAACCCGTCAACCCTACTGGACCAGGGAAGGTCCAACCGGGTTTTCCGGAGCAGGGAGAAAAAGGGGGGCCATTGTGATGCATTTGCCTATATGTCTCAGTGTAATTCTCCCTGCTTGCCCTGGGTGATTCTGTCCTCGGCTAGCAGGTTATTGACGTGCTAATGTCCCCTCACTATTTCTAAAGGTTAATTGATCTATTGTGTTGTGTGAAGGAGATCTGTGTTTATGTGGCTTGTGTTAATTATTCTGATTGCTTCATTGTGGTAATTATCTCTCTATATGCGGGGTCGAGTTGTCTAGTTAATGTATTTAGTACAACTAGTGCTCAGCTCCACTGATGTCATTATCTAAAGAAAATGTGTTTTCAGCATCGGCTCCGTCGTGTCTGCCTATAATCTGTATGGAAGCCCCAGTGTGAGGGGGGCGGAGATTTGTCATTGTAACAGTTTTGGAAATGACATATAAGCTGTGTGTTATAACATTAAACTCAGTCTTGGTTCCAGCATCCAGTCTTGACTCATGTGTGGGGGATCCTGTGATGTTCTTGTATGGAGAGGAGGGAATGCTTGACGGGGATATCATACCGATACCGTCACAAGGCTCTTATGCCACGCATATCTAGGCTGCATTCTTGCGATGACCGCTAGGGGGCGCTCCCATTGTGCTCAGCGTATAGTATGCAAATTGCATACTAACACCGATTCACAATGTTGCGCGGGACCTGCGTACGCAATTTACGTCGTTTCCGTACGGCGTGTTTAGCGTAAGGCTGCCCCTTCTAATAGCAGGGGCAGCTAAAGTATACCCGTCGTTCCCGCATCGCGACGTTCGAATTTTACGTAATTTGCGTAAGTGATTCGTGAATGGCCGCTGGACGCCATTCACGTTCACTTTGAAGCAAATGACGTCCTTGCGACGTCATTTGCCGCAATGCACGTCGGGAAAGTTTCCCGACGGAGCATGCGCTCTACGCTCGGCGCGGGAGCGCGCCTAATTTAAATGATTCCTGCCCCTTACGGGATCATTTACATTAGGCGCCCTTACGCAGGGCAAGTTTACACAGCGCACACGCAATTTACGGAGCTACTGCTCCGTGAATCGCGGGTAGCGCAGTAAATTTGCGGGGGCGCAGGGCAAAAACGCTGCCCTGCGCCTCCGCAAATAAGGGGCAAATCTACCTGAATCCGGGCCATTGCTATCAATAGAAAACATACATCTAAAAAAAAAAAAAAGCATTTAAAAGGACTTATATCTCGGCTTTAATAAATTACCTGCCTGCGTTCTGCCCATTTACATAACACTCAGGAAACTGGAACGCGGCTTTTCAACAACATACAATCTGCAGACTAATTAGACATTGATAGATCTCCCCGCAGAGGCAGCCAACCGTAATTAAACATGTGTATGTCTTAGTACATATTGACCAGGGAAAGGGATGCTGTGATAAGTTATAGGAGAGGCTTCAATCTCAACAAATAACGAATAACAGAGCCGCGCCGCGGCTTCGCTTTGATGTATTCCGCTCCAAGGTTGCCGCATAAATATATCCTCTCCAGCCAGCGATTAAAAAATAAATAAAAAATAAATATTGAATATGTAAATGGGTTTTTACATTTTTCATTTTGAGTGTCAGCCAATCCAAACACGAGATTAATTATCAATAATTCCGTATTATACTTCTAATTAAAGTAGAAGTGCCGTAAAAGCAAAACTCTTTCTCTTTAGTATTTCTTTTTTTTTTTTTTTTTGCGAAAGGTGGTTCTTTTTATTTATATTTTCTCTTTTTTTCCCCGAAAGGTGGTTATTTTATATATTTTTTTGCGAAAGGTGGTTCTTTTTATTTATTTTTTCTCTTTTTTTTTCCCCGAAAGGTGGTTGTAACGGAATGACCCGTGACACCCAAAGACTTTGTGAGGATGGAGGCTACTCCTGTGTCAGCGTCACTGATAACTTTTGGGTCTGAGTCCACCCTGTGCCCTTTGGGCATGGGGTGGCAAGTGAATCATAATTCATGTATTACATGAGATGGGACATCACTGATGGTTCGTATTGCAGGATTTTGAGACACTGCAAGATGTTGGTTAATTGTGACCCAACCAGTCAATAGTGACTCATTCTATGATTAGCCCTGACTAGTGACATGCTAATTGAGTCAGGGCCTGGAAGACATTCCATTGTCCTCGTGTAAAGGTGTTGTAATGGACAGGTGTTAATCCAGGTCTTCTCCCAGAACTCTAATTATGTATGCTAAATACTGTTTATATGTGATAACACTGTCTAAAGCCTAGTGATGCTCAGAGGTGTGAATAGGTGTCAAGCTGTATGCGGAGACAGAGCGTCTGTCTGGGGATGTGGACTGGAAGGAGATCATTGTGTGATGATGTTTTGTTTGTTATGCTGTTAATGAAGGAATGTTTAGTAATTAGCCTTAGTGTGTGGGTGGAGAGTTGATTGTTCCTTGAATGCCTTGTACTGTATATAAGACTGAAAGAAACCATTAAAGTTAGTCATTACATTTGGAACAAGTACAGAGCTGCGTGTCTCGTCTTGATTCTGGGAAAATGGGATGCCTGCTGATTTGTCTGTGTGTCAGATGAGCTGTCGTGGATGGGATGGAAGGTCGTAAACGGTGGTGACCGTTACAGTGGTCATTTTATATTTTTTTTAAATATTACCACCAAAAGGTGGTTTCTTTTTATTTATTTTTTCTCTATTTTTTTGCGAAAGGTGGTTATTTTATATTTTTTTTTTAGCGAAAGGTGGTTCTTTTTATTTATTTTTTCTCTCTTTTTTGCGAAAGGTGGTTATTTTATATTTTTTTTTAGCGAAAGGTGGTTCTATTTATTTATGTTTTCTCTCTTTTTTTTGCAAAAGGTGGTTATTTTATATATTTTTTAGCGAAAAGGTGTTTTTTTTTTATTTGTTTTTCTCTCTTTTTTGCAAAAGGTAGTTATTTTATACTTTATAAATTTTTTAGCGAAAGGTGTTTTTTTTTTAAATGTATTTGTTCTCTTTTTTTTTGCGAAAGGTGTTTATTTTATATTTTATAAAAAAAATTTAGCTAAAGGTGGTTCTTTTTTTTGTTTTTGCGAAAGGTCGTTCTTTTTTTTTTTCTTTTTTTGCGAAAGGTCGTTCTTTTTCTTTTTTTTTTTCAGCATTTCAGAAAATAAAAAATAAAAATAAAATAAAAGTTAGGTTTTGTGTTTTTTTTTTTACTTTATTTTTTTGCGAAAGGTGGTTCTCCCATCACCAAGCTTGACTGTAGACAAGACACACTTGTCTTTGTACTCCTCTCCTCGGAAATTCCGTTCGTCTGTATGGAATTTCCGATGGAGAAAAAAAACACGCATTGTCATGCCTACAAAGAAATACAGGAATATCTTCTGGACTTGTAATTCAAATATTGTCCACTAGATGTCACTCTTAACAAAGGACTGTTGATGGGCAGTGTTCTATGGTAATGTACATTTCCTGTCATGTTACTAAAAACTGTCTTCACTTCCTGTCACAACTCTTTTATCTTTTCCACTGGACAGTCCCCACGGAGTCAGCTAAGCCTGCGCCACATCTTTCCAAGGTCTTGATCCTCCTAAGGCAGCGTCGCTGGTATGATAAAGACTTTTTTACTTATTTGCCTAGTAGGCATCTCGGCTAGATCCGACAGGCGTACGTCTTAGTACGCCGTCGGATCTAAGCTGCAATTTTTCGGCGGCCGCTAGGTGGTGTTTCCGTCGAATTCCGCGTCGAGTATGCAAATTAGCTAGTTTACGGCGATCCACGAACGTACGTCCGGCCGGCGCATTTTGTTTCCGCCGTTTGCGTTCTGCTTTTTCCAGCGTATAGTTAAAGCCGCTATATGGTGGCGTACTCAATGTTAAGTATGGACGTCGTTCCCGCGTTCAATTTTGATTTTTTTTTTACGTCGTTTGCGTAAGTCGTTCGCGAATAGGGATTTGCGTAGAATGACGTCACCGTCGTGAGCATTGGCTTGTTCCGGGTTAATTTCGAGCATGCGCACTGGGATGCCCCCACGGACGGCGCATGCGCAGTTAAAAAAACGTTTACGTCGGGTCACGACGTATTAACGTAAAACACGCCCCCATTACAGAGATTTGAATGGCGCGCAATTACGCCGGCAAAGATACACTACGCCGCCGTAACTTACGGTGCGGATTCTTTGAGGATTAGAAAAAAAAGTTACGGCGGCGTAGTGTATCTTAGATACGCTGCGCCCGGCGCGGAGGTACGTGGATCAGCCCCAGTCTGGTTATTTAGCATGCAAGGTTTAAGCTGTATGTTGAGCTACACACACGCCTGGGGGCAAACGTGTAGCGAGAACAGAACACGCATGCTCGGAAACAATTCGACGCATGCTCGCAGGCATCGAACTTCATTATTCCAGGCTCGTCGTATAGTGTTGTTCACTGTTTTTCGACGGTCGGAATTTGGTGTGTCCGTGTGTATGCAAGACAAGCTTGAGCGGAATTCCGTCGGAAAAAGTTTACTCTGATGGGAAATCCGATCGTGTGCACAGGGGAATTCATGGGATTTCTTGTGCATCATCTTTAGAAGAGGCTTCCTTCTGGGACGACAGCCATGCAGACCAATTTGATGCAGTGTGCGGCGTATGGTCTGAGTACTGACAGGCTGACCCCTCCCCCACCCCTTCACCCTCTGCAACAATGCTGGCAGCACTTATACGTCTATTTCCCAAAGACAACCTCTGGATATGACGCTGAGCACGTGACCTTAACTTCTTTGGTGGACCATGACGAGGCCTGTTCTGAGGGGAGCTCGTCCTGTTATACCACTGTATGGTCTTGGCAGGGGCGGACTGACAACTCATGGGGCCCCCGGGCAATAGAAGATTATGGGGCCCCCGGGCTTACAGATGGCCACCACGCCAGGAGGTAGTGCAGAGGCGGGGGAGTTAAAATTTCGGGATTTTCACATCAAAAGGATGTCGGTTTCAGACATATCAGGGACAGATGTAAAAAAAAACACAGATTTTTACATACTGTCCCTGGTTTTACTGAGCCTGGCAACCCTGATGGGGCCCCCTAGTGGCATGGGGCCCTCATTGAGTGCCTCAATGGTCAGTCCGCCCCTGGGTCTTGGCCACCGTGCTGCAGATCAGTTTCAGGGTCACCACCCTGGTCACCACCTGGAGCATGCTGGGACTGTGACATCATAAGAGGCCTATATAAATCGCCGCGCACCGCACACCCGGCATTACAGCAGGAGGGAGCGTCGAGTCAACATCGAAGAAGGCGATGCAGAAGACCAGGCCCCCGCTGGTGAAAGAGCTGAAAGAAGACAGCGGAGGAGCCCGGCAGAAGAAAAAACGAACCGGAGAGCGGGAGAAGAGAGCGGAGAGGTCGGAAAACCTCCCGAAGTCGGAAGCAGACCCCCGAAGTCGGAAGAAGGGAGAAGACCGGGCCGCCGCTGGTAAAAGAGCTGAAAGAAGACAGCGGTGGTGCCCGGCAGAAGGGAGAAGTCGGAAGACCCCCGAAGTCGGAAGAAGACCCCTGGAGCTGCCTTATTAAACTACTTTAAAAACCTGTGTAGTGTTTTTTTATTGACATTTTTCTACCACCAGGTGAATGGGTAGGGGTATGATGTACCCCATACTCATTCACATAGGGTGGGGGGCCAGGATCTGGGGGGCACCCTTATTAAAGGGGGCTCCCAGATTCCGATAAGCCCGCAGACCCCGACAACCAACGGCCGGGGTTGTCGGGAAGAGCCCCTTGTCCTCATCAACATGGGGACAAGGTGCTTTGGGGCGGGGGGGCCACAGGGCGCCCCCTTCCCCAAAGCACCCCCCCATGTTGAGGGCATGCCACCTGGTACGGCTAAGGAGGGGGGGCGCTCGCCCGTCCCCAACCCCTTTCCTGACCGGCCAGGCTGCATGCTCGGATGAGGATCTGGTATGGATTTGGGGGGTACCCAAACGCCATTTTTTCAGCGTAGGGGTTCCCCTTTAAATCCATACCAGACCTAAGGGCCATTAAGACGGCTCCATTTACTTCCATTCATTTTCTCGACCGCGTGACTTGGGGCGACTTGAAGTCACATTCCCAGGTCGCCAGAGTGTGAACCGGCTCTAAATCAAGTACTGTGAGTAAAAGATAATAAATATCACCTAAATCTCTTTCTGACACTAAGTATCATTCTGGAGACAAACACATAAACCATATGTACAAAAAAAAAAAGAGAAAAGTTCCGACAATTAACTTTTCCATTAAAAGTAAAAAATGAAAAAAAAAAAAAAGTTTTTCAGCAAAGCAAAAAAGTATCAATCACACGTCACCGCCATGTTCTGCCCAATTGACGATGGAGCAAAACATCAGGTGGGAAACGAATTGTCGCGCTTGACGGGGCGCCTTTGCGCTCGTTGCCATGGAGACGTTCCATTAGTCAGCTTGTTTCAATATGGAGCTCCGCAGAACTTTGCCTGTTTCCTTCTTTGCTACATTTAGCACATAGAAAACACATTAGAACTTCACTTTCCGCTGTCTTTTGTGAGGTTGCCCTTAAAAAACACCAAGAAAAAAAAGAAAATCAAAGTTGATAAAACTTGCTGCTAGTTTTCTCCTCTATGCCAAATTTTCCAAAATTTTCAAGATATATAGTATATTTATAAATACCGTATTTATCGGCGTATAACACGTACCCAGTGTCTATCCACAGCCTTCCCCAGTGTCCATCTGCAGCCTTCCCCAGTGTCCATCCGCAGCCTTCCCCAGTGTCCATCCACAGCCTTCCCCAGTGTCCATCCGCAGCCTTCCCCAGTGTCCATCCGCAGCCTTCCCCAGTGTCCATCCGCAGCCTTCCCCAGTGTCCATCTGCAGCCTTCCCCAGTGTCCATCTGCAGCCTTCCCCAGTGTCCATCCGCAGCCTTCCCCAGTGTCCATCCGCAGCCTTCCCCAGTGTCCATCTGCAGCCTTGCCCAGTGTCCATCCGCAGCCTTGCCCAGTGTCCATCCGCAGACTTGCCCAGTGTCCATCCGCAGCCTTCCCCAGTGTCCATCCGCAGCCTTCCCCAGTGTCCATCTTCAGCCTTGCCCAGTGTCCATCTGCAGCCTTCCTCAGTGTCCATCTGCAGCCTTGCCCAGTGTCCATCTGCAGCCTTGACCAGTGTCCATCCGCAGCCTTGCCCAGTGTCCATCCGCAGCCTTGCCCAGTGTCCATCTGCAGCCTTCCCCAGTATCCATCTGCAGCCTTGCCCAGTGTCCATCCGCAGCCTTGCCCAGTGTCCATCCGCAGCCTTCCCCAGTGTCCATCCGCAGCCTTCTCCAGTGTCCATCCGCAGCCTTCTCCAGTGTCCATCCGCAGCCTTCTCCAGTGTCCATCTGCAGCCTTGCCCAGTGTCCATCCGCAGCCTTGCCCAGTGTCCATCCGCAGCCTTCCCCAGTGTCCATCCGCAGCCTTCCCCAGTGTCCATCCGCAGCCTTTCCCCAGTGTCCATCCGCAGCCTTGCCCAGTGTCCATCTGCAGCCTTGCCCAGTGTCCATCTGCAGCCTCATGAAATTATACTTAAATGTTTTATGCAGAATTAAGCAACTTTATCCGTGCTCATCAATGCAGCCTCGCCCGTGTCCTCCAAAGCAAGGCATGCAATAGGCACAGTGAGGCATTGCCCAGTGTCCATCTGCAGCCTTGCCCAGTGTCCATCTGCAGCCTCATGAAATTATACTTAAATGTTTTATGCAGAATTAAGCAACGTTATCCGTGCTCATCAATGCAGCCTCGCCCTTGTCCTCCAAAGCAAGGCATGCAATAGGCACAGTGAGGCATGCAATGGCTTGCAATGGGCACAGTGAGGCTTGCAATGGGCACAGTGAGGCATGCGATGGGCACAGTGAAGCTGCAAATGGGCATTGTTGACCCTCTCTTCTACTTACAGTAACTGCTGAATTTCCCACCCTAGGCTTATACTCGAGTCAATACGTTTTCCCAGTTTTTGTGGGAAAATTAGGTGCCTCGGCTTACATTCGGGTCGGCTTATACTCGAGTATCTAAGGTAAGTTTCCCATTGGTCTTATTGTACACCCCGGAATCGTCCTTTCAGTCTGCTGAGGACACGTCTGAAAATGTGAATTCTGAAATCAGATTACAACTAACTAAACAACAACAACAAGCAGAGCCTACAGCAACAAATAGACTGTCAGTTAGGATCACTGTACTGAAAACTCAGCGCTCTAAAAACTTCCAAACAATTAATTTGTTGCTGATAATTATACATTCTGCGCTCGCTTTCTGTCTGAATTCTGCATCGCGCACAGATAGCGAACTTTAAAATGGAAGCAGACAGTGGCACAACTTTTTGTAGCTTGCTGTTTTTCCTTTACTATGTTTTATCATTTTACAAATGTTATATATATATATATATATATATATATATATATATACACACAGCCCTCAAAACATCAACTCGCATTTTGCTGGGCTGGCAAGGAAAGGCTGCCTGGGAGAGAGGGGTGGGGTGAGCACCGCCGGCCCACAGGTTGTTTCGGAGTCCTTTTCCCAGCGCTCGCGGAGGGGAAGAGAAGCTCCATTGGTGGACACGGGCGAGGCTCCATTGGTGGACACGGGCGAGGCTCCATTGGTGGACACGGGCGAGGCTCCATTGGTGGACACGGGCGAGGCTCCATTGGCGGACACGGGCGAGGCTCCATTGGCGGACACGGGCGAGGCTCCATTGGCGGACACGGGCGAGGCTCCATTGGCGGACACGGGCGAGGCTCCATTGGCAGACACGGGCGAGGCTCCAGTCTTCTATATAGAAGAAGAGGACCTTCAGTCTTCTATATAGGAGAGGACCTTCAGTCTTCTATATAGGAGAGGACCTTCAGTCTTCTATATAGAAGGAGAGGACCTTCAGTCTTCTATATAGAAGGAGGAGAGGACCTTCAGTCTTCTATATAGAAGGAGAGGACCTTCATTCTTCTATATAGGAGAGGACCTTCAGTATTCTATATAGAAGGAGGAGAGGACCTTCAGTCTTCTATATAGAAGGAGAGGACCTTCAGTCTTCTATATAGAAGGAGAGGACCTTCAGTCTTCTATACAGAAGGAGAGGACCTTCAGTCTTCTATATAGAAGGAGAGGACCTTCAGTCTTCTATATAGAAGGAGGAGAGGACCTTCAGTCTTCTATATAGAAGGAGGAGGGGACCTTCAGTCTTCTATATAGAAGGAGGAGAGGACCTTCAGTCTTCTATATAGAAAGAGAGGACCTTCAGTCTTCTATATAGAAAGAGAGGACCTTCAGTCTTCTATATAGGAGGAGGAGAGGACCTTCAGTCTTCTATATAGGAGGAGAGGACCTTCAGTCTTCTATATAGGAGGAGGAGAGGACCTTCAGTCTTCTATATAGGAGGAGGAGAGGACCTTCAGTCTTCTATATAGACGGAGGAGAGGACCTTCAGTCTTCTATATAGAAGGAGAGGACCTTCAGTCTTCTATATAGAAGGAGAGGACCTTCAGTCTTCTATATAGAAGGAGAGGACCTTCAGTCTTCTATATAGAAGGAGGAGAGGACCTTCAGTCTTTGTACCTAAAGAAAGGACTTTGCTATTTTTTTTTCTGCGCAGTACAAAAGGATATCCTGACATTATTTCCTATAAATCTGATAAATGCGTTCGCTTCCTGCGGCGAATTGAATGGATTATAATAAATCAACCTCAGAAATTACAAGGGGAAAAAAAGGCACTTGAAAGGGGAAAAATTGCTGCAAGGGTCACAGCGGACCCGCCGCCAAACGCTCCCATTTCAATTACACGTCGGCGGCGTTGCGGCTTTATGCTGCGGAGAGTCGCTCCGCTTGTCGTTTCCCGGCCTCCCTCGTGATGTGAAACGCGTTGCTGACTGTTAGTGCTTGACATTAAGTTTTCTTCTCTTTTTTTTTTGTGCCGGCTTAACTGGAAACTCAAAGCTTGGAATGGAAAATTGAGAGCCGCTCGCTCTTTACATGCTCCGGAAAGTCTTCAATGGACCGTTTGCCAAAATTGTTTTACAAGAAATTCTAATTGTTGAGAATTTAAATAAAGCAGCAAAGAAGTTCTCCAAAAAAAGTAGAGCGGCTCGCCTAGAAGCTGTGGACTGGAATACTAGAAAAAAAAATATACTAGATTTAAAATGCTAGAAAAAAAATATAATAGATTTAAAATACTAGAAGAAACATTTCGGGTCACACGAGCTAAGGCCTCGCGACGGCCTAATTTGCCTGTGATTAATAATAATTTAAGCGTCATCAGATTTCTCTATTACCCCTCTCTCTCTCTTTCTCCCCCCCCCTCTTCCATTGTCTGAATATGTCTGATGGGTGAGGAGGGTGCCCTGGAAGTGGTGCTGATCACCTTTGTGCTAGATCCGTGCATTTTCTGCAGCCATTTTCCTTTCTTAAATTATTTTTCCCATTATGGGCGTGAGTGGGGGGGGGGCCTCATGTCTTAAGTTTTGCCTGAGGCCTCACAAAACCTAGAGCCGCCTCTGACAGAGGCGGCTCTCAAATTAGGTGTCCGCCTAAGGCCTTGCACTTACAGGGGCCTCGCGCCCACCTAATTTGCCTGTGATTAATACTAATGTTGGCATCATTGTATCTCTTTTTTACCCCCCTCTCTCGTTCTCACCTCACCCTCTCTCCCCCCCTCTTGCAAGCTTAGAACCGCGCCTTTGATGCGCCATTGTACGAGGCATTACAGGGAGGGGTACAGGGAGGGGTACAGGGAGGGGTACAAGGAAGGGTACAGGGAGGGGTACAGGGAAGGGTACAGGGAGGGGTACAGGGAAGGGTACAGGAAGGGGTACAGGGAGGGGTAGAGGGAAGGGTACAGGGAAGGGTAGAGGGAGGGGTACAGGGAAGGGTAGAGGGAGGGGTACATGGAAGGGTACAGGGAGGGGTACAGGGAAGGGTACAGGGAGGGGTACAGGGAAGGGTAGAGGGAGGGGTACAGGGAGGGGTAGAGGAACAGACTCTGAGGATTAGGTGCTTCAGCTGAAGCTCTCTGCATAATGAACACTTCAATTATCAGACGGGCTTTTATACACACAATTCTTTCATAAGTGCCAAAACCATTCTTGATCTTGTTCGGAGAACCAACGTTTCTAACTTTCCTCCTCGAATATTTTCTATTTCATCTGAAACGATGAGACGACGCGAACGGCTTTGTCTGATTTTTTTCTTACTAAGAGGGTATTGTGTGTATTTCACTACATGATAATAACCCGGGAGAAGTACAATATCAGAGTGTCGGCGGCGGCGTTGAGCTAATTTCATTGCGTACGATTTGCCGGCGCGTTAGGTGAACACGTAAAAAAAAATAATCAAAAACTAGCGAAATTTAATGCAAAAGCCAAAATCATTGAATTCCCTAGGGCCCCGGATGGCTACCCCCCCCCCCCCCATTTTTTTGTATAATTTGATTTCATATATTTTTTTAAGGGGCCTAGACGTCCCTTAAAAGGGGCAACCCCCCCATATCGTGGCACCCCCCGCTTCTCAATTCACGCCCCCCACCCGCTTCTCAATTCACATTTATTTATTTATTATTAATGTCCCATCTCATGTAATACATGAATTATGATTCACTTGCCACCCCATGCCCAAAGGGCACAGGGTGGACTCAGACCCAAGAGTTATCAGTGACGCTGACACAGGAGTATCCCCCCTCCTCACAAAGTCTCTGGGTGTCCCGGGTCATTCCGTTACACACTCCATCTCCATCTTCCACCTGAACTCCACTTCTCCAGCTGGGCTGACCCTGAGTATCTGAGGGGGCCTGCCCCCTGCCAACCCATCTGTTGGGGATTGGTCAGGGCCCTCACGAATTCTCCAGGCAGCTCCTCCTGACCTCCACTCCAATTCTTCTAGAATCTTCTACCAGTTTCTAGAAGTAGGGGGAGGTCTTAGAGATGCTGCCTCTGAGTCATACCAGCCTCCCTGAGTCACTCCCCTGACCCAGAAAAACACACAGGCCTGACAATTTACAAACCCTGTACAAAAAATAAACAATTTACACTGCTAGCACACTGGAGGGTTCTATATAAGTAATGAAGAGCTATACCCTTTAAGATAATTTCTTTATTTTGTTTTGTTTGGTACTTCTATAAAGTTCCATTCCATGTCTACACACGATATATATATATATATACTTCAATACTGTCCACTGTCATATGACGTCCTGGTATTGGGGGGGGGGATATCTGAATGATGGGTGCAGCTGCAGGCATCATTCAGATATCACAAAAATAGAAAAAAAATGGAGGCATGGGCGGAAGGGCGATTTGCAGCTATCATTAGGGGCGGCTTGCCCCCATGCTTCGGCATATATTTTTAACTCTTTTTTTGGCACATGGTATGCCCACCATTAGAGTACCAACCTGCATCCACTCACTTCTAATGATGGGCATACATGCATAATTTTTTTTAACTGTGGTGGTGAAATCACCTCCTACAGAGCTGGAGTCGCTGATTTACGTATAGTGAGAGCAAACCCTGTTCCTGTCAAAAAATAAATAAATCAGTTCTGCAGCTGAATGGCAAACAATGGTAACAATAAAAAAAAAGTGTTTTATTGAGTTTTTTTTTTATTGTTACCATTGTTTGCCATTCAGCTGCAGAACTGATTTATTTATTTTGACAGGAACAGGGTTTGCTCTCACTATACGTAAATCAGCGACTCCAGCTCTGTAGGAGGTGATTTCACCACCACAGTTAAAAAAAAAATGATGCATGTATGCCCATCATTAGAAGTGAGTGGATGCAAGTTGGTACTCTAATGGCGGGCATACCACCGATTGATCAATATGAATGGAGGAATCGAAAAAAAATATAGATAGATAAATAAATAATAAAACAATGGCCCATATTCTCTCTAAAAATCCGCGGGCTGCGCTTAAGGCACTTACACTCCGCTGTCCCAACTTACAGGAGCAAGTGTTGTATTCCCCAAACACTTGCTTCGTAAGTTGGGACGGCGGAGTGTAAATGCCCCGGCGTAGCCTGGCGGATCTCCAAGGGGGTGGCTTGTATTCAAATTAAGCGCGCCCCCGATTCTAATGAACTGCGCATGCGCCGGGCTTCAAAAAGCCCAGTGCGCATGCTCCAGTTCTCGGAGGAAAACGTCAATGACGCCGACGTGTGCGTCATTGACGTAAAGTCGTATTCAAGAACGACTTCGTAAAACGACATACCCGACGAAAAAACATGACGCGGACCCGACGCCATCCGTAACATGGCCTACGTGGGACTTGCGGAAACTTACTCCTCATATAGCAGGAGTAAGTTTCCGCTTACGCAAACGACGTTAGCGACGGTTACGTGACGCGAACTCGTTCGGGAATCGGCGTAGAAGGATCATTTGCATACGCAAATGAGTCCTTCACGTAAATGCCATCTAGTGGCGGCCGGCGTCATTACATTTAAGATCCGCCAGTGTAAGTGACTTACAGATGGCGGATCTTAAGTGTATCTATGCGAAAATGATTCTAAGAATCAGTCGCATAGATACACTGGCCAAAAAAGGGAGTTACGATGGAGTATCCTGAGATACTCCATCGTAACTTCTATGAGAATATGGCCCAATATATTAAAAAAAAACAGGGGGGGGCGCAAGTTTCTAAAGATGGGGTGGTCAAACGAAAAAAAAATAAAAAAATAGCAATACAAAAATATATAATATATATAAAACGCAAGTTTCTAAAGGTGGGGGGGTCAGAAGAAAAAAATATACAAAAAAATTAACAAAAGAAAAACGGGGGGGGCAGCCGGACCCCTGGGGACCATCGGGCCCCTTACAGGTGTAATGCCTAACCCTAACCCTAACCCTAAGGGCAGCCAGGCACCTGGGGACCATCGGGCCCCTTACAGGTGTAATGCCTGTACCCCCCTGATGGCGGCCCTCACTGTAGAGGTGAAGCCCAAAAAATAATAGATGTAAAATGTTTGGAAAGTTGCTTGGCGCATCTGAATGTGCTTTAGAAATCAATGAAGGATTTGTAACGAAGTTTGCTAAAACCTTGACCTGCCGAGATTTCGCCTCTTTCTTAACAAGCCTGAAATTTACATGGACATTGTACAGTATAATCACCCCCCCTCCCCCCGGTGATATTGGCCAATTGGGGATTTTGTTGTAACTGTTACCAGGCGCTGAAACATGAAATGGGCTTCAGAACAATGTCACAAAAGCTGATTTTTTACTCCTTGAAAGTGACGATAATCTGTTAAGCTTTTGGTTTTGGCGGTCGGCTAATTATGGTATATTTTCCTCTGAATAGCTAATCGGAGGATTTCCAGTTATTAGGACCCAAGCCTTCTAATCTGCTAATGATCGTAATCCCGATACAGACTTAATTTTCTCGAAACACTCGCCTGGCGTCAACATTCCTACTTCTACTGATTCTCCTCCAGATTCATACAAATGAAAGGAAAATGGAGCCAAAAACGATACAATCATTGATGTGAGATGTGAATATCTCTTCATCTGAAGGCTTTTTTTTTTCTTATTTTCGGGATGGAGCCGATCTCCGCCGATGACCGATCCAAGGGCCGAGATGAAGCGCGGATCTGCCCTTGATGAAAGTTGTCATTGCACTCCAAGAGGTCCAAGAAAACCACAACTTTTCATGGTCAGCCTCTTTACCGTGCCCAGGAATTATGGGGCCCCTTTACACAGCTTGAGGCATGGGCCCCCTGGAGCATAGAACCAGGGAGGGCTGCAATTGGGGGGGTTGCCCTGGGGACCTCTGGGCACCTTACAAAAAAAAAGAAATAAAAAAAAGGGGCGTAGCCATCCGGGGGTAGCCAAGCTGTAACTAGCAAGGGGGACCTAATAAAGGGGGTCCAACACGCTACTATCAATGAGGACCTAATAAAGGGGTTCCAACCCGCTACTAGCAAGGGGGACCTAATAAAGGTGGACCAACCCGCTACTAGCAAGGTGGACCTAATAATGGTGGTCCAACTTGCTACTAGAAAGGGGGACCTAATAAAGGTGGACCAACCCGCTACTTGCAAGGGGGACCTAATAAAGGGGGTCCAAGCCGCTACTAGCAAGGGGGACCTAATAAAGGGGGTCCAACCTGCTACTAGCAATGTGGACCTAATAAAGGGGGTCCAACCCGCTACTAGAAAGGGGGACCTAATAAAGGTGGACCAACCCACTACTAGCAAGGGGGACCTAATAAAGGTGGACCAACCAGATACTAGCAAGGTGGACCTAATAAAGGGGGTCCAACCCGCTTCTAGCATGGGGGGACCTAATAAAGGGGGTCCAACCCGCTACTAGCATGGGGGGTCTAATAAAGGGGGTCCAACTAGCAAAGAGGACCTTATAAAGTGGCCGGTGAGTGTATACCTCCTTTGGTACATTCCTGTATTTTGGATATGACTTGTTTTTGTACCAAAGTTTATACTTTGTCATATCTTTGATTTGCACTAAGACTCTTTTCTATGAACCCACATCTTTGATTCAATAAAATCAGACTGAACAAAAGAAAAGGTTTTTCAGCTGCAATCCGAGAGAAACCTTTTATTCTCTGACCTTCATTGGCGCGATGACCTCCTGAAATCTGGTGGCTGCAAATGCGTCTTCATTTCTCCAAATGTCCCCCCCCCCCCCCCGCATCCTCGCTCACATATCTAAAAGACGGTCCCTACGTTTCAGTCCACCATCCCGCCACACTCGGGTGAAAACTCGGACGACTGTCAATAGCGGCGGACGTTTCACTGCGAAACTCGATAGAGGCTGATTGTGTGTGAGATCCATCCAACCCGGTAATAGAAGATTGCGCTCCCCGTATTCCGGGCGACGCCGGAGGCGACATTTTCTGAGCGCCCCGCAGACTCTCTACACAAACCCCAAATACATAAATTCATCACAAAACCTGGCTGTTAAATTGTCGCCATTTCCCCGGCTTTTTCATATTACATCGCTTTCATTTCTTCACTTACAGTGGGGAACATGCAGAGTTTGTGTTCTGCAATCCGAATATCACGCATTAGTGTGACGCGGCGCCGCTCACATCCACCTCCTGGGTGATTTTGCTGTCTCGTATTTCAGTGATAAGTAGAGACGTTTACTTTGTTTTTATTATTATGTTAGTGATGACAGAAATTTATGTTTTTTCTCTAAAAACAGACCCCCAAATATAATTTTTTTTTGTTCTGGACCCCCAAGAGTCAGCGTCTCATTTCTGTAGATCCCCAAGTGTCAGTGTGTCATTGTTCTGGACCCCCAAGTGTCAGTGTGTCATTGTTCTGGACCCCCAAGTGTCAGTGTGTCATTGTTCTGGACCCCCAAGTGTCAGTGTGTCATTGTTCTGGTTCCCCAAGTGTCAGTGTGTCATTGTTCTGGTTCCCCAAGTGTCAGTGTGTCATTGTTCTGGTTCCCCAAGTGTCAGTGTGTTATTGTTCTGGTTCCCCAAGTGTCAGTGTGTCATTATTCTGGACCCCCAAGTGTCAGTGTGTCATTGTTCTGGACCCCCAAGTGTCAGTGTGTCATTGTTCTGGTTCCCCAAGTGTCAGTGTGTCATTGTTCTGGTTCCCCATGTGTCAGTGTGTCATTATTCTGGACCCCCAAGTGTCAGTGTGTCATTGTTCTGGACCCCCAAATGTTAGGATGTCATTGTTCTGGACCCCCAATTGTCGGTGTGTCATTGTTCTGGACTCCCAAGTGTCGTGTGTCATTGTTCTGGGACCCTCAAGTGTCAGGGTGTCATTGCTCTGGGACCCCCAAGTGTCAGGGTGTCATTGTTCTGGACCCCCAAGTGTCGGTGTATCATTGTTCTGGACCCCCAAGTGTCAGTGTGTCATTGTTCTGGACCCCCCAGTGTCAGTGTGTCATTGTTCTGGACCCCCCAGTGTCGGTGTGTCATTGTTCTGGACCCCCCAGTGTCGGTGTGTCATTGTTCTGGACCCCCCAGTGTCGGTGTGTCATTGTTCTGGACCCCCCAGTGTCAGTGTGTCATTGTTCTGGGACCCCCCAGTGTCGGTGTCATTGTTCTGGGACCCCCCAGTGTCGGTGTCATTGTTCTGGACCCCCAGTGTCTGTGTGTGATTGTTCTGGACCCCCAAGTGTCGGTGTGTGATTGTTCTGGACCCCCAAGTGTCGTGTGTCATTGTTCTGGACCCCCAAGTGTCGGTGTGTCATTGTTCTGGACCCCAAGTGTCGGTGTGTCATTGTTCTGGACCCCAAGTGTCAGTGTGTCATTGTTCTGGACCCCCAAGTGTCAGTGTCATTGTTCTGGACCCCCAAGTGTCAGTGTGTCAATGTTCTGGACCCCAAGTGTCAGTGTGTCATTGTTCTGGACCCCCCAGTGTCGGTGTCATTGTTCTGGACCCCCAAGTGTCGGTGTGTGATTGTTGTAGGACTTTACTTGTCATCACTGTTCCGGAACGTCAGTCCTCTCTTCTTCCAGTTCAGATCTTCTACCTCTAAGGACCTTTTATATTTCATTAAATCAGAAATAAGATTGAAGAATATTCAAAATGAAAAGTTTTTGCTTTGGAATACTTCCAATCGTTGATCTCGGAGAGGAAACTTTTGCTGCTCTTATTTCAGGTTCCTGTAAGTGTTTCTTATGTAATGTGGAAAAAACGTTTGACGTTAATTTCCTCGGAGGGACGGAGGACGACCTCAGCCGGTGCCGAAACAAAGTACTTCTAATGATACATCACAAAGTAAAATGAAATGCCGATAAGGAAGGTAATGCGAGCCGCCACAGATTCCGACCAATGAAAAAGTATCTTTGGACTTTTTTCCGTAATGAACACAAAAGGTTAGGGCTGAATTCCTAGCAGGCCCGGGCTCTCCGGCCCCCTCGCTATCCATAAGAGGCCTACACTTGTTGTAATTTATTTAATAAAATGGAAACACTTTTATATTACTCTGACATTTGTAATTCCAAACCTCAAGATATAACTTTGTAGACATTATTATAATTTAGCCGAGGGAAATAACTGTCTTACCTCGGCAGGAGTATGGAGGGGGAGGGGGGTAGCCTAAAGCTTACACCTGGCCACATCGATTAACTAAGCTTCTTGATTATGTAGCTCCCTAGTTTGCCGGGAGATAACTTTCCTGGTTGATTGTTTAGAAGATCAATTGATTCCTCTCTAACTGTCAGAGAACTCACCTTGCCAGACGTGGTCGTCTTGGTGCGCGCACGCGCGCCGATGCACGCTGACGTGTGTGCTCCAATGCGCGCTGACGTGTGTGCGCCGATGCGCGCTGACGTGTGTGCTCCGGTGCGCGCTGTTGGCAGGTAGGCAGGAACACTGGAAGGTGAGCTTAGTCAGGCCTAGGGCAGCACAAAACCTAAATACACTGGGGTAGATTCAGTAACATTTGCGCAGTTTTTACGTAGGCGCAGGGCAGAGAGGCAAGCGTAGGCGCAGCGCAGAGAGGCAAGCACTGGATTCACAAAGCACTTGCCTCCCAAACTGCTCTGGGTTTCCTAGGCGTAAGCTGGCGTAGGTGGAAGTGGGCGTGAGCCATGCTAATGAGGCGTGACCCCATGCAAATGATGGGCCGAGTGCCATACAAGTACTTAAAACGAACGGCGCATGCGCCGTCCCGTGGACGCATCCCAGTGCGCATGCTCAGAATCACGTCGGATCTACTCCCTAAGATATGACGGATCACTGCCTACGGCGTGAACGTAACCTACGCCCAGCCATATTCACGTCCAATGTAAACAACGTAAAATTTAAGGGCTTGAGTTCCCTGGTGCAGCCCTTTGCATGGATGCTGCTGAGTTACACCTCCTTTATGGGGCATAACTTTACGCTGGACGTATGACTTTACGCGCACTGCGTCGGACGGACGGACGTTCGTTAATCGGCGTGTCTCCCTCATTTGCATATGTACATAGAAAATCAATGGGAGCGGCAAATGCGCCCGGCATAAATATGCGCCCACTCTACGCCGGCGTAGGCAAGTTACGTCGGTCGTAGGAAGCCTATTTTCAGGCGTATCTTAGTTTTGTGGGCACGGCGCACAGATACGACGGCGCATATTTGCACTTACGCGGCGTATCTCGAGATACGTCGGCGTAAGTGCTTTGTGAATCCGGGCCATTGTTTTGAACGTGTAAACACCGAGTGTGAAAAACAGGCCCGGCCCAAGCCCTGCATGGAAGGAGCACAACTCATATAATGACAAAGGAAATTCAGTGATAAGAAAACCGTCTTCCGTGTTTTTTCTTTTCTAAGCATTTTCTTTTTATGTGTTACTTAGTTTTCAGTACCTGTCAAACTGTGGACCCAACTGACCCATCAGCATCCCGTGCGGGAATTCTAGAGAGATGCTGGAACCGCAGAGGGATTCTACAAATGTTCCCGTGGTTGCCATGGCAGCTGGGAAATATCCCCAAGCAAAGACGATGTACAAGGGCCAGACAGGAAGCACAAAAGTAGCCGCGTGTTTTATTTCTATGATCTACTTTATGTACTGCTTTACAGGAACTCTATGCCCACAAGGATAATGTCAGAGAAAACATCTTGGCTTACCGAACGCCGCGCCGAGACTCGCCGCCAAAACTTTCGACATCACTCGGAGAACATCTGAAAGCTAAAAGGGTTTTCCACCTTCGGGTGACCCAAAGAGTTCTACAGAGCACCATGGGAAAAAAGAAAGAGAGGGGGGGGAGAGAAAATAGACGAAAGAGACAGGGGGAGAGAGAAAGGATAGACGGAGGAGAGAGAGGGAAAAAAATAGACGGAAGAGAGAGGGGGGGGGGGAGAGAAAAAAAATAGACGGGGGAGAGAGAAAATAGATGAAAGAGAGAGGGGGGGGGAGAAAAAATAGATGTAAGAGAGAGGAGGAGAGAGAAAAAATAGACGAAGTAGAGAGAAAAAATAGTCAAAAGAGAGAGAGGGGGAGAGAGAAAAATAGACGGAAGAGAGAGGGGGGAGAGAAAGGATAGACGGAGGAGAGAGGGGGGAGAGAAAGGATAGACGGAGGAGAGAGGGGAGAGAGAAAGGATAGATGGAGGAGAGAGGGGGAAAGAAAAAAATAGACGGGGGAGAGAGAAAATAGATGAAAGAGAGAGGAGGAGAGAGAGAAAAAATAGACGAAAGAGAGAGAGGAGGGGAGAGAGAAAAAATAGACAAAAGAGAGAGATGGGGGGGGGGAAATAGACGGAAGAGAGAGGGGGGAGAGTGAAAATAAATGGGAGAGAGAGAAAATACATGAAAGAGAGAGAGGGACAGAGAGAAAAAATAGACGAAAGAGAGGAGGAGAGAGCGAAAAAATAGATAGAAGAGAGGGGGGGAGAGAGAAAAAATAGATAGGAGAGAGAGAGAGAAAAAATAGATGGAAGAGAGAGGGGGGGGAGAGAGAGAAACAATAGACGGAAGAGAGAGAGGGGAGAGAGAGAGAAAAAATAGACGGAAGAGAGAGAGGGGGGGGAGAAAAATAGACGGAAGAGAGAGAGGGTGGAGAGAGAGAAAATAGATGAAAGAGAGAGAGGGACAAAAATAGACAGAAGAGAGAGGGGGGAGAGAAAGGATAGACGGAGGAGAGAGGGGGGAGAGAAACAAAATAGACGGGGGAGAGAGAAAATAGATGAAAGAGAGAGGGGGGAGAGAAAAAATAGATGGAAGAGAGAGGAGAGAGAGAAAAAATAGACAAAAGAGAGAGAGGGGGGGGGAGAGAAAATAAATGGAAGAGAGAGGGGGGAGAGAGAATAAATAGACGGAAGAGAGAGGAGGAGAGAGAGAAAAAATAGATGGAAGAGAGAGGGGAGAGAGAAAAAAATGTACAAAAGAGAGAGAGGGGAGAGAGATAACAAATTGATGGGAGAGAGAGAAAAAATAGATGGAAGAGAGAGGGGGGGAAGACGAGAGGGGAGAGAGAAAAAAATAGACGGAAGAGAGAGAGGGATGGTGGAAAAGAAGAAAAAAAAGGAAGAAAGGAGGAAGGTTGTTGAGGAAGGACAGAAAGAACAAAGCAAGAAACTAATAGAAGGAATATGGATGTTGGTAGTGTGGGAAGGACACTAGAAAGGATATAACACCACTTCCTCAGGAGGAATAATCTATAAAACAAATATTGGCCTTTCCTCAACTAGTTTCGAGGCATAGCACTGCTTCCTCAGGAGGAATAATATATAAAAACAATAAGACACAAGACAAGTACAGTATAATTCAAAAATAATAATAATACAGAAAAAAAAATTATAGTAGGAGAAATTGCTCACCCAACAGGTTGATGGCCAGGTGTGGAGCCAAGCCGCTCAAAAAAAAATCCCAAAAGGGGGGGGGGGGTCTAGTGAACTATGGCTAGTTATGTTTTTATTATGTGAGGCTATACTTCAAAAAATACTGTAGATAGATTTGCACATTTTTTTTATTCAATGATTTTTTTACAGTGGAATAAACGATCGATGTCTCGCTCCGTTACAGGAAAAGGTGAGCGGAATGAATGAAGCACAAAGGAAAACACGACTCATTCATTTGACTTCCAATGTAATTTGATGAACGACTTCTGATTACTTAATGCTTCTTTAAAGCATCACTTTATGAAAATCTAATGACATGTAAATTATTATGTAGATAATTCTGGCGGGAGTCCACGGCTCCCTGTGCAGCCATTCCATCCCCCGCTCTGATCCGATATTCCCGCTATTTATATAATAAGATGAGTCTTTGCCCAGAGAGGGGAATATCTCTTGTCGGCTCTTCTAGCAGAATTGGCTTCCAGGCCGGTGACTTGTCGTTGAGGTTCCCCTAACGAGATGGTTCCTGTAAGGACGGCGCAGGCGCAATCCTTGCTGACGGAAATCTCCGAACCTCGGCCGGCATCCAGGCTCATTCTTTAACATCCCCGTGGATTGGAGGATGTTAAAAAAAAGAGCCAGGAGGCCGAGCGAGCGGAGCGTGAGGCCGACTGGCCACTTTCCTCAAATTCCACGTCGCCCTGGATGCCGGCCAAGGTTCGGAGATTTCCGTCGGCAAGGATTGCGCCTGCGCAGTCCTTAAAGGAACCAGCCCGTTAGCCGGAACCAGATAGTCAGATCACCGGCACACTTGGCCGGGGGGCGCAGACCGATCTCCCGCCCAATGGGGTCTTTCCTAAAAACGACGCCATGTATTGTCAGCGGAGGACTTTTCCTACCCAGTCACTTTTACATCGAAATATCGACTGATGGTAGAAATAAATTTCCAGTGATCACACAGCCATGGATATCTAGGAATTGCACTATTATTATTTTATAGCAGAGCAAAAGTGAGTGCACCCCCGTGACCCACAAGAGAAGTGTGACCGCGAAAGCTTTGGCCATACTCATCATTAAAGAGATTAAAGTTGCCCTTTAATAACGCGAAAAGGAGGCGCGAAATCGGTACAAAGCGGCACTTTGATGGAATATATCCGGAATATTACCAGCTGTGCCCAGTTCTCGAAAAAAAAACGCGCGCTTGGGGGATAGTAAATTATCCGTCTCGTGCCAAACCAACACTTCCATCCGTAAAGGGCTTAAATCGTTTTCTGGAGTGGGTGCGACAATAGCGAGGAAACATATTCCCGTATTCCATATTTCATTTTATTTTTTTTGTAGAAGGATCATTCCAAAAGCAAAACTTTAGATGACTTTTTAATGCTTCAGTTAATTGCGGATTTGCCGGAGCGCCCCCCCCCCCCCCCCCGGCAAATAGGCTCATGTATTATCCACACAAAAGAATGTTGTTGGTTATTAACGCGGCAAATTTGTGCCGGCGCTTATTAGTCATTGTAAGAATTACATAATATCTATTAAGACTAATTATTTGTACATTGTCTGTAATGGTAACATTTAGACACAATTGTATTTCTGGAAAGATAATTAACTCATTAGTATGTCTAACTCAT
The DNA here is from genome assembly GCF_905171775.1 of Rana temporaria. Taxonomy (NCBI): domain Eukaryota; kingdom Metazoa; phylum Chordata; class Amphibia; order Anura; family Ranidae; genus Rana; species Rana temporaria. The sequence continues at coordinate 182,308,637 of NC_053497.1, forward strand.
TCGGTTAATGAAACTAATCCTTATGAACATTCTACAGAGCTACTATCACAGCCCAAATGAAAGGAGGGGGGGGGGAGAAATAAAGTTTTTTTTTTTTTATCCTTTGGTTATTTAATTGCCGGCACGCGCTCTATGAATCACACGCGGTGTATAATCCAAACCATTTCCTCAACAGGACTTCTTGAATGTTAATGTCACGGACAATGGGGCTCAACATATAAGCTCGTTAGGGATTTTAATACACTTTTAGATAAGTTTGTGTTAAGCGAATGATGGTGAAGGCCCTTCTTGGAGATGGTCTTAATTTGGCCAAGTAAGAGGAACTCTGCCTTCGCCTACCATCTTTTAGAACCCTTTAAAGGGCCAAAGGGAGCCAGTACTAATGGATTAACACACCCCATAAAGGTTAATGGGCCCTCACTGTCAAAGCACTGGATAGAGCAGGGGAGAAGACCAGTTAGTAACAAGCTGTGTCACCAAATGCTCCCAGTCACCATCTACAATCAAGAGCCCATGGGCATGGCTCCCAATCACATGACTGCTAGAACAGCCAATCACAGTGGCCACATTATCAGGAAACTCCGCCTTCGCCTACCATCTTTTAGAACCCTTTAAAGGGCCAAAGGGAGCCAGTACCAAGGGTCCCAATCGCATGACTGCTAGAACAGCCAATCACAGTGGCCACATTATCAGGAACTCTACCTTTGCCTACCATCTTTAAAGTGCCAAAGGGAGTGAGTACCAAGGGGTTTAAACACCCCGCAAATGGTAATGGGCCCTCACTGTCCAAGCACTGAGTAGGGAGGGGGAGACCAGTTGGTTACAAGCTGTGTCGCCAAAAGCTCCCAGTCACTATGTACAATAAGAAGCCTATGAGCATGACTCCCAATCACATGACTGCTACAACAGCCAATAACAGTGGCCACATTATCAGGAACTCTACCGTTGTCTACCATCTTTTAGAACCCTTTAAAGGGGCAAAGGAAGCCAGTGCCAAGGGGTTAAAGCACCCCACAAAGGCTAATGGGCCCTCACTGTCCAAGCACTGGGTAGGGAGGGAGGAGACCAGTTGGTGACAAGCGTGCCACCAAAAGCTTTACAATCAGAAGCCCATGGGCATGGCTCCCAATCACATGACTACTACAACAGTCAATGGCCACATTATCAGGAACTCTGCCTCCAACTCCCATTTTTTAGAACCCTTTAAAGGGCCAAAGGGAGCCAGTACCAAGGGTCCCAATCACATGACTGCTAGAACAGCCAATCACAGTGGCCACATTATCAGGAACTCTGCCTTTGCCTACCATCTTTAAAGTGCCGAAGGGAGTGAGTACCAAGGGGTTAAAACACACTGCAAATGGTAATGGGCCCTCACTGTCCAAGCACTGGGTAGGGAGGGAGGAGACCAGTTGGTGACAAGCGTGCCACCAAAAGCTTTACAATCAGAAGCCCATGGCCATGGCTCCCAATCACATAACTGCTACAACAGTCAATGGCCACATTAGCAGGAACTCTGCCTCCAACTCCCATCTTTTAGAGCCCTTTAAAGAGCCAAAGGAAACCAGTACCAAGGGTCCCAATCACATGACTGCTAGAACAGCCAATCACAGTGGCCACATTATCAGGAACTCTGCCTTTGCCTACCATCTTTAAAGGGCCAAAGGAAGCCAGTAACAATGGGTTATAGCACCCCGCAAAGGCTAATGGACCCTCATAGGTAGATTCAGGTAGAGTTAGGCCGACTTATCAGTAGATAAGTCGACCTAACTCAGAATCTACGCCGACCTATGTTTAAGCGTATGCTCAAACAGAGATACGCTTAAACATATCTAAGATACGACGGCTTGCGCAGTCCTATCTTAGATTGCAATTTTTCGGATGGCCGCTAGGTGGCGCTTCCATTGCGGCCGGCGTAGAATATGTTAAGGTGGAATAACAATGTTAAAGTATGGCCGCCGTTCCCGCCGCGAGGTTCGAATTTTTTACGTCGTTTGCGTAAGTCGTCCGCGAATCGGGAGTTACGTAGTTTACGTCCACGTCGAAATCAATAGGCCCGTACGGCGTACTTAGCCGCAATGTGCACTGGGAAATGTAGGCGCCCGGCGCATGCGCAGTAGCCAAAATACGTCAAAAACGTGAGGTCAAGCCTCATTACCATTAAACACGCCCCCCTCCAACCCATTTGAATTAGGCGCCCTTACGCCCGCCGCGTTTACACTACGCCGCCCTAAGTAAGGAGGGTAAGTGTTTTGAGAATCATGTATTTGCCTCTCTTACTTAAGGCGGCGTAGTGTAAACACGCTAGGCTACGCCGTCTTAAAATTGCGCGCCCGTACCTGAATCTACCTATCACTGTCCAAGCACAGGGTAAGCCAGGGGGGAAACCAGTTGGTGACAAGTTGTGCCACCAAAACCTCCCAGTCACCATTTACAATCGGGAGCCCATGGTCATGGCTCCCAATCACATGACTGCTACAACAGCCAATCACAGTGGCCACATTACCAGGAACTCTGCCTTCGCCTTCCATCTTTTAGAACCCTTTTAAAGGGCCAAAGGAAGCCAGTACCAAGGTGTTAAAGCACCCCATAAATATTAATAGGCCCTCACTGTCTAGTCACTGGGTAGGGGAGGGAAGGAGACCAGTATTTAGGACTTTGACAGAGTTGTGTAAATCTCAAGAGTGGATGGGCAGAAATACAAATCCTTCGGCAGGTGAAACGGCTCCCATATATTTATTTTATCAGTATATTTACAGAGAGTTCATCTTTAAAACATCACCTGAAAAAAAAAAAAACGCTATTTATGCGAATTTGGATAATAATTCCAATTTAAATGACACAAACTAGTAATGCGATTTCCTTAACAGTGATTTAGGGCGCCGCACACTTTTACGAGATAACTTACTGATGTGTCGGCAGCTTTCAATTCATCATTCAAAAACCAAAACTGAAGGAAGATTTCCCTAAGCGATAATAATGTATTGGCAATATCTTACAGAGGATTATTGTCAACATAAAGCTGGAGAAATTCTGCGAGAAAACGGGAGAGAGGGAAATTACTTTTTTTTTTTTGCCGGAAAGCCACGGCCTTCGTTTTCCGCGGGGACGTTCGGTGATGGAGTGCGGTTAAATAACCCTCTCCGCGAGCAGAATTTATCACCGCTTCATACAAATATCTGTATTTATATCTCATACATACTGGAAGAGCGTCGGACGGTTTGCTGCAGGTGTTTGCGCGCGCGAGAGAGAGCGAAGACTTTCGCGGCGGGATAATAACCTTTTTTACGCGTCGCCGTTGATATTCACAAATCATCGCCGAGCCTCCGCTGTGCTTTTGCTGAATGTGGAAAAGAAGATGCAATCATTATTCAGGCTGTCATCGCTTTCCTCCGTCTGAAACCCGAGGAGGACTTTATGTACTCGGATCCCACAGACAAGGCTAGCTCTTCTTCTCTATGGTCGCTTGGGCTTGTTTCGCCGTGCAACTTTACCAACTTCTCACTGGAGGCCCAACTTAAGGTGGAACCTAACCCAAAGGGCGAAGTTCCACTTTTCCGCCTGGTTCAGGGCCGTAGGGGAACCACCAGCCCTCCTGTAGGGGGCCCAGGCACACAGGGGGGCCCGGACAGCAGGAGGATTGGTGGAGCACAGAATGAAGGATGACGGCATCTCTCACCCGGCAACTGAAAGACGGTTTCTCGCCCCAGGGCCGCCATCAGGAATTATGGGGGGCCCCTTACACAGCTTCAGGCATGGCCCCCCTGGAGCAGAGAACCGGGGGGGTGCTGCCGCCTCAAATTGAGAAGCGGGGGGAGGGGCCGTGAATTGAGAAGCTGGGGGGTGCCACGAATTGAGTAGCAGGTGGGGGGGTGCTGCCGCCGCAAATTCAGGTCGGGGGGCTTTGGGTGCTGACGAACAAAAAAAGGAAATAAAAAGATATATATAAAAAAATATATATATATATACCGTATTTATCGGGGTATACCGCGCGCCGGCGTATAATGCGCACCCCAAACGAGATGCCGAAAGAAGCCGAACGTCGGTGCGGCTCTATACGGCGCATGCGCACCGACGTTCGGCTTCTTTCGGCATCTCGTGACGCGATGGATGCGTCGGTCGGATGCCTGTCCATCAATTAGGAACGCCCACCGCCAGCATCCTACCCGGAAGTGGCGGTGGGAACGAATATAGCAAACGCTACGTACGGAAGTATTTTTTCAATAAAACCAGCCGATTCTAATTGTAATTAATGTAGCAAATGCAATGTCAAAAGTTTATTTTTAGGGGAACCACCGCTTTAAGGAAAAAAAGAAGTTTAAGGGAAAAAAAAAACTGAAATTTTTGTCCATCGGCGGCCTTGTCCGCCGTCTGTCTGCGGCCTTGCGCAGGGTCAGTCCTGGTGTCCGTCTGCGGCTTCCTCGCGGGGTCCGTCCAGTCCATCCGCACCTTGCCCGGGGTTGCAGCGGTGTTCGCTTTTGAATTAGGCGCCGAGCCGAGAGGAGCCAGATTTCCTGTGTGTTCGGCTCCTCTCCGCTTGTCTCGGCTCCTCTCGCGTGGCTGCGGGTGGAGCCGAGCGTGGCTGAGCCTAGCTGAGTGCGCAGTACACTCGGCTCTAGGCTGCGGCGATTGGCTTGTCTCGGCTTGCGGGTGCGGGTGGAGCCGAGCCTAGCCGAGTGCGCAGTACACTCGGCTCTGTCTATTTCGGCGGCGCCCGGGAACAGCAGCATCAGCGTATATCGCGCACCCATGATTTTCCCCTGATTTTAAGGAGAAAAAAGTGCGCGGTATACGCCGATAAATACGGTATATATATATAAAAAAAGGGGGTAGCCATCCGGGGTACAACACTACAAAGAGCCGAGAAAATGAAGCTCAATGCTTCAGAGCATGCGTCGAATTGTTTTCGAGCATGGGTCGGAATTCTGCGCACCGGAATTGGCTACAGACGATCAGGAAACCCGCTCTCAATCTTTGTAGTGGCGGGAATTCCGACAGCAAGAGCCTACACACGGTCGGAATTTCCGGTCAAAAAGCTCCCATCTGACTTTTCTGTCGGGAATCCCGACCGCGTGTACATAGAATCAGACAGGATCATTCGGGTTGGTTGCAGGCTGGTCGGTAAGTTGAGCTGGGAATTTCTTTGGTGGTGTTTTTTTTTTCTTTTTGCATGCATCGCCCTTCCATGTGCTGCAAAGAGGAGGAGGAGAGAGGGAGGGGAGCACGGCAGCCACATTTCAAAGCGGCCCCAGAGCAGGCGGCCCACCGGGACAATTCCCAGCATCCTGCTAGGCCAGTCCGGCCCTGCCTACCAGAAAGTCGTTGCGTAGCAACGCAGTGATATATCGCAAAAAAAATGGCCTGGTCGTGAAGCGGGGTACACCTCCTGGGGCTTCCATGCGCTGCAAAGGCCAGTTTTACGCGGGGGGGGGGGGGCATTTGTTCGTACTATTTCTCGAAAATGGTTGCAGATCGAACCCGAGCACGTTCGTTCACCTATCCCTAGTCATCGAGCCTGACTGATCACACAAGTGGAATTGAATAATGGAAGCTCTGCCATCATTTTTTTAGCATTAGCGCGTAAAAGCGGAATTTTGTGTAATTAAGCCGTGAAATGTTATACAATGATCATTTGCCGCACTGCGTTTTGTTGGGCGATTAACTTATTACCATGACAATGGCGCTGTCACTTTCCAATCATCATCGTTTGTTTCATCCGTTATCCTAATGAATGGATTTCATATCGTTTTGCGTTCAGATTTAGCAATGAAATTAAACTCATTCAACATACAATGGGGATGGGGGATGGGGGGGGGGCGATCGTATTCTTGATATTACGCCGATTCCTCGCAGCTGGTAGTCCGGACAAATGTCCAGTCAATCGATATATAAAGACGTTTATAAATTACATACTTAACCGCTTCAGCCCCGGAAGATTTTACCCCCCTTCCCGACCAGAGCACTTTTTACGATTCGGCGCTGCGTCGCTTTAACTGACAATTGCGCCCTTTTTCAGGGCAAAAAAGTGTGCGGTATACGCCGATAAATACGGTATATATATATATATATATATATATATATATATATATATATATATATATATATATATATATATATATATATATATATATATTTTGTCTTTTTGCTACAATAAATATCCCCTATTTTTTTTTTTTTTAACCACTTAACAACCGCCCTATAGACGAAATACGTCTACAAGGCGGTTGCTTAACTCTGGGAGGGCGTCAATGTACGTCCTCCCAGAATCGCGCGCCCTGTAGGGCGCGCACACGGGAGTCTCCGTGACCGCTGGGTCCTCCGGACCCGGCTGATCACGGATCACGGTAAATCGCCGCTGATAGCGGCGGTTTACCACGTGATCGCTCCGTCCAATGACGGAGCGATCACTAGTAAACAAACCGGCGTCATGTGATGACGCCGGTTCCTCCCTCTCCTCTCTGTACCGAACGGTACAGTGTGAGAGAGGAGAGGGGAGAGAGCGGAAGCAGCAGCAGCTGCTGCGGGCTGGATCTGTGACACATGCAGTCACAGATCCATCCATCCCTCCCTGTGCAATACTCTGCAATACCCCCATACTCTGCAATGCCCCCATACTCTGCAATGCCCCCATACTCTGCAATGCCCCCATACTCTGCAATGCCCCCATACTCTGCAATGCCCCCATACTCTGCAATGCCCCCATACTCTGCAATGCCCCCATACTCTGCAATGCCCCCATATTCTGCAATGCCCCCATACTCTGCAATGCCCCCATATTCTGCAATACCCCCATACTCTGCAATGCCCCCATACTCTGCAATGCCCCCATACTCTGCAATGCCCCCATACTCTGCAATGCCCCCATACTCTGCAATGCCCCCATACTCTGCAATGCCCCCATACTCTGCAATGCCCCCATATTCTGCAATACCCCCATACTCTGCAATGCCCCCATACTCTGCAATGCCCTAAAATACTCTGCAATTCCCCCATATACTCTGCAATTCCCCGTAATACTCCGTAATGCCCCGCAATACCCCACAATACTCCGCAATACCCCGCAATACTCCGCAATGCCCCACAATACCCCACAATACTCCGCAATACACCGCAATACCCCTCAATACCCCGCAACACTCCGCCATACTCCGCAATGCCCCACAATACTCCGCAATACCCGGCAATACTCCGCAATGCCCCACAATACCCCTCAATACCCCGCAACACTCCGCCATACTCCGCAATACCCCACAATACTCCGCAATACTCCGCAATACCCCGCAATACTCCGCAATACCCCACAATACCCCACAATACCCCGCAATACCCTGCAATACCCCACAATACCCCACAATACTCCGCAATACCCCACAATACCCTGCAACGTCGTCTATGGGGATTTTTAAGTAGCAAAGTTTGGCGCCATTCCACGAGCGTGTGCAATTTTAAAGGGTGACATGTTGGGTATCTATTTACTCGGCGTAACTTCATCTTTCACATTTATGCAAAAGAATGAAGAAAAAATACTAAATTTGCCAAATTTTAACAAAGAAAAATTTTTTTTTTTTACAGAATTTTCAGTCTTTTTTCTCTTATAGCGCAAAAAATAAAAAACCCAACGGTGATTAAATACCACCAAAAGAAAGCTCTATTTGTGTGAAAAAAAGGACGAAAATTTCATTTGGGTACAGTGTTGTATGACTGAGTAATTGTCATTCAAATTGTGAGAGCACCGAAAGCTGAAAATTGGTCTGGTTATTAAGTGGGTTTACGTGCCCAGTGGTCAAGTGTTTAACCACTTGCCGACCAGCCACCATCATTATTCTGCGGAAGGTCGGCGAGATCCCGTGAATCATCGTCAGGGTCGCCATCAGCGGGGTACAGGCATTCAGGGCAGCCGTCACACATTTTGGGGCACTGGGGACCATCTGGCCCCTTACAGGTGTAATGCAAAAAAAAGAAAAAAATGGGAGGGGGGCCATCCAGGCCTGTAAGGGGCACTGGGGACCATCGGGCCCCTTACAGGTGTAATGCAAAAAAAAATTATTAATAAAAAACGGGAGGGGGGCCAGCTGGGTCTGTAAGGGGCCCTGGGGACCATGGGGCCCCTTACAGGTGTAATGCCTGTACTACCCTGATGGCGGCCCTGCAGGCATTACACCTGTAAGGGGCCCGACTGGCCCCCCTCCCGTTTTTTTTTGCATTTCACCTGTAAAGGGCCCGATAGTCCTCAGGGGCCCTCACAGGCCCAGCTGGCCCCCCTCCCGTTTTTTTTTATTTCTTTATTTATTTTTTGCATTACACCTGTAAGGGGCCCGATGGTCACCCCAGCCCCCCCCCCCCCCCGGTTCTCTGCTCCAGGGGGGCCCTGCCTAAAGCTGTGTAAGGGGCACCAATATTTGTGATGGCTGCCCTGACCGTCGTAGCTGTACGTTGGTCCCTTTAAGCGGGATAGCAGGCACGTGCGCGCTTTCCCGGAGGCCGCGATGACCGCCGGCAGGGGGCGCGAGAGGCAGAACAGGGACGTGCGTGTCCCACCAAAAGAAATCTCTATTTGTGGGAAATAAAATGACGTCAATCTTGTTTGGGTGCCACTAGTAATGGCGGCGATCTGCAATTTTTTAGCGGTACTACGACATTGCGACGGACAGATCGGACGCTTTTGACACTTTTTTTTTGGTATTTCGGTGCTTTTGGTTTGTATTGTATGAAAGTTCCTTGTCCATTGCATCGCAGTGCGTAACGCCGGGAGCCATCGGCTCTCTAGAAAACGCGGTGCTTGTTTCTGTTTTCTGTCTGCCGCTCCTTTTGCCTACGAAAAGCATAAATCACCGAATAAGCCAACTAGTTAGAACAGACAAAACAACGACATTAAAAAAAAAATACTTTTCTACTGGAGTTTTCTGACAGAGTATTAATATCGCGCTCGATGTTGTGTATGTTTGGGGAAAATTAAAGCAAATAGAATTAAAGTAAATCAAAACAGATGCCACTGGCGAGAAAGCGCAATTATTTACATACTTATTAGCTGGAGCTATTTAGCAGCTTTGTAATTTATGTCGGCATTTTATGGATGAATGTTGGGAAGCAAAGTACAGCTGGGAGAGAACGCGCCACAATAAGCGCCATTCCTTACAAATCTTCAAAACTTTCCAAGTATGAAGAGTTACAGAGTTAGTCAGGTTGAAAAAAGACCATTCAGTTCAACCATAAAAAATATATATATATCAATAAAATAAAAATATTACTTAATTTATTAGTAGTAGTAGTAGTATTAATAATAATAATTAATATGATTTTTTATTATTATTATTATTATTATTATTATTATTATTATTATTATTATTATTATTATTATGTATTGATATTATAGTAATATTACTTTCTTTATTAGTAGTAGTATTAATAAAAATAATAATTATTGAGTTGATGTGGTATTTAGTGCTTCCCGCTGCTTCATTTCCCAGCATGATGGAAACTCCTAAAACTATTTGATTCCGACTTTTCCTACAAATTAATATGATTTGTTATTATTGTTATTATTATTGATATTATAGTATTATTATTTAATTTATTAGCAGTAGTATTAGTATTATTAATAATAATAATTAACATGATTTATTATTATTTTTATTATTATTGATATTGTAGTATTATTACTTTCTTTATTATTAGTAGTAGTAGTAGTATTAATAATAATAATAATAATAATTAATATGATATTTTTTATTATTATTATTATTATTATTATTATTATTATTATTATTATTATAATTATTATTGATATTATAGTATTATTACTTTCTGTATTAGTAGTATTAATAATAATTAATATGATTTTTGTTTTTTATTATTATTATTATTATTATTATTATTATTTCTATCATAGTATTATTACTGTAGTATGACTTTACTTCAGTATTATCTTTAGTAATAAAGCTATTGCAGAATAGACAGGCCCATGGTGTAAATATAAGAATTGCTCGGCTCCATAAGGAGTACACAGGTAGGAGAGTTGAGACGTGGTTAGTCCTTCCCGCTGCTTCATTTCCCAGCGTGATGGAAACTCCTAAAACTATTTGATCGCGACTTTTCCTATAAATTAATATGATTTATTATTATTATTATTATTATTATTATTGATATTATAGTATTATTACTTTCTTTATTAATAGTAGTGGTATTAATAATAATTTAATATGATTAATTAATATGATTTTTTCTATTATTATTTTTATTACTATTATTATTAATAGTATAGTATTTGTACTTTCTTTATTAATAGTAGTAGTAATAATAATAATAATAATAATAAAATCATATTTATTATTAATAATAATACTACTACTATTAATAATGAAAGTAATAATACTATAATATCAATAATAATAATAAAATCATATTTATTATTAATAATAATGCTACTACTATTAATAATTAAAGTAATAATACTATAATATCAATAATAATAATAATAATAATATTAATAATAATAATAATAAAGTAATAATACTATAGTATAGTATCAATAATAATAAAAATAAAAAAATCATATAAATTATTATTATTAATATTACTACTACTACTACTGATAAAGAAAGTAATGATACTATAATATCAATATTAATAATTAATATGATTTTTGTATTATTATTATTATTATTGATATTATAGTATTATTACTTTATTATTAGTAGTAGTATTATTAATAATAATAATAAATATGATTTTATTATTATTTTTGTTTTATTACTTTCTTTAGTAGTAGTATTAATAATAATAATTAATATGATTTTTGATTATTATTATTATTATTATTATTATTATTATTATTATTATTAGTGTATTATTACTTTCTTTAGAAGTAGTATTAATAATAATAATAATTAATATGATTTTTGTTCATTATTATTATTATAATTTCTATCATAGTATTATTACTGTAGTATTACTTTACTTCAGTATTATCTTTAGTCAGGGCTCGACAAATCCCGGTCGCCAGGTCGCCATGGCGACTAGAAATAGTGTCCTGGCGACGTGGCTTGGAAGGTGTTTTTTTTTTTGTGAGCTGGCGCCATCTGGTGGTGAGCCGTTGGTATTACAAGTTAAGCATTACAAGTTAAACAGCAATTCCAATGTCATTTTTCACTATTTTTCAATGCCATATTCTTCCCTCTAATAAGAACCCCCAAACATTATATATATTTTTTATCCTAACACCCTAGAGAATAAAATGGCGATCGTTGCAATACTTTCTGTCACGCCGTATTTGCGCAGCGGTCTTACAAGCGCACTTTTTGGGGAAAAAAATACACTTTTTTTTAATTAAACAACACAACAGTAAAATTATCCCCATTTTTTTTAATATTATGAAAGATATTACGCCGAGTAAATTCATACCCAACATGTCACGCTTCAAAATTGCGTCCGCTCGTGGAATGCCGACAAACTTTTACCCTTTAAAATCTTCATAGGCGACGTTTAAAAAACTCTACAGGTTGCATGTTTTGAGTTACAGAGGAGGTCTAGGGCTAGAATTATTGCTCTCGCTCTACCAATCGCGGCGACACCTCACATGTGTGGTTTGAACACCGTTTACATATGCGGGCGCTGCTCACATATGTGTTCGCTTCTGCGCACAAGCTCATCGGGACGGGGCGCGTTTTCTGGCTCCTAACTTTTTTAGCTGGCTCCTAGATTCCAAGCAAATTTGTCAAACCCTGTCTTTAGTAATAAAGCTATTGCCGAATAGACAGGCCCATGGTGTAAATATAAGAATTGCTCGGCTCCATAAGGAGTACACAGGTAGGAGAGTTGAGACGTGGTTAGTCCTTCCCCCATTGATGGAAACTCCTAGAACTATTTGATGGCGACTTTTCCTGCGAATGAAGGGATCCGGGGAGCTCACAGACGCTGCGTTGGACCATCTGCTCCTCCGGATGATTATCAGTTCAGCTAATACAGCTCGGCTTTCACTTTTATTCTCGGGGTTCTAATTAATTTGGAAGACACTTTCTTCGGGAAGAGTTAAAGGAGATTCGCTGCGAAACGCTACTCATTAATTGGACGCCAGCAGTCGGAACATGTTGGGTGATAAGTTATTTGAAACAAGCTGGATGGAGACCAAAAGAACATTTTTCTATCAGCGAGACTCTTTATTATTCGCACAAGTAAGCGACATTCCTTCTGCTGACCATTCAGACGACGCCGAGCCCCTCCTCCTCCGTCTGCCAACAAACTTCAAAGTTTACGGAGAGATTTGTCAAGAGATTCGGCAGTTCTGCAACGCTAAGATAAAAAATAAAAAAACGCCCTGATTGGCGGGCTCAGATGGTGCCGTTATCTCTCGCCGTTTTTAAGAAGAGGCTTTGTAATGTTTGTCAGGATTGTTTCTTAAAAGGCAGCCAAGCAAAAATAATAAAAAAAAAAACAAGATCCGTTTGATGATTTTTTTTTTAGCCCGTCCCGAACGACAATTAATATCACGAGATAATGATTTTTCTTTTTTTTCCATGGCGTGAAAAGTTCCTTTGTTCTATCAGATTCTCACATACTTGGTTTTTCCATCCAATATTTACACCAGGTAAATAACGTCCATGATGGGCGTAGCATAAGGGGATGCAGGGGTCTCAATCGCAACACTGCCCCTAGCACCAGGGGGCCCCTGAAGCCTCCCTGTCATATTATCATGTCCTCAACAAAGTCCAGCCCAAGGACCCCACAGCCAGGCCCCAGCACTGGGCTTCCACTTGGCCTTCCACAGTCCACACCCCTCCATTCCCATTGGCTGGGGGAGAAGCTGTGAGACATTTCCTGAATGGAGAGGAGCACAGGGTGAGAACAGCCCAGGAAGGGGGAGTGTCTGTGCAGTGTGCGTGGAATGGTAACCGAGCTCAGCGAGTGAAGAGGAGGAGAGTGCCGTCCTGTAGCCACGATGGGACCAATGAGATAAGACACTATGGATGCCGCCAACTTATCTGTGTGTAGCACCCTCTACTTAGGTAGGTGCTAGAGGTTAGGATTTTTGTAGTGCAAGTGTAGCGCTACCCAGAGGCGTTTCTAGGGGGTGCGGTCCGCACCGGGTGACACCCGCTAAAGGGGGGACACCATCCCGTTTTTTTTTTTTTTTAGCTGACATGCCCAGCCTGCCCTGTGCAATCCCATCCTGCCCTGTACCACCCCAGCCTGCCCTGTACCACCCCAGCCTGCCCTGTATCACACAGCCTGCCCTGTACCACCCCAAACAGCCCTATACCACCCCAGCCTGCCCTGTACCCCCCCAAACAGCCCTGTACCACCCCAGCCTGCTCTGTACCACCCCAAACAGCCCTATACCACCCCAGCCTGCCCTGTACCCCCCCAAACAGCCCTATACCACCCCAGCCTGCCCTGTACCACCCCAGCCTGCCCTGTACCACCCAGCCTGCCCTGTGCCACCACAGCCTCCCCTGTACCACCCCAGCCTGCCCTGTACCACCCCAAACTTTCCCATGCCACCCCAACTTTCCCTTTGCCACCCTAACTTGCCCTGTACCACCCCAATCTGCCCTATGCCACCATAACTTTCCCCCATACCACCCCAACCTGCCCAATGCCACCCTAACTTGCCCTGTACCACCCTAACCTTTCCCATGCCATCCCAACTTGCCCTATGCCACCCTAACTTGCACTATACCACCCCAACCTGCCCTGTACCACCCTAACTTGCCCTATACCACCCCAACCTGCCCTATGCAACCCTAACTTGCCCTATACCATCCCAAACTACCCTATATCACCCCAACATGCCCTATACCACCTTAACCTGTCCTATACCACCCCACTACACCAACCTGCCACTATACCACTCTATACTACCCTAACCTGCCACTATACTGCCCTATACTATCATTTACAGGGGCTGGTTTGGGGTGCGCCCCGTGCCCGTGCGCTGAGGGGGGGTGACATCATGTTTTACCGCACCGGGTGACACCAACCCTAGTGACTCCACTGGCGCTACCCCCGGAGGAGCCGCTGATTAGATTTGGGATCGGCGTGTTTAAGTTACCTCTATACTGTGTCTAGAGGTGATGGTGGTGCTGAGAGCAATGACAGAATCTCCAGGACCGTTGGTTGCGTTTTCAAATGCTTTATTTTCCCGGTCAAACGCGACCAACATGTGACTTGAGGTACACAGAGATCTGCACCAGCGCAGCGTATGGGAGATACGCTACGCCGCTGTAACTTACTTTTTTAAACTTCAAATCCCCAAAGAATTTGCGCCGTAAGTTACGGCGGCGTAGTCTATCTCTCGCGGCGTAAGGGCGCCTAATTCAAATCGGCGAGTAGGGGGCGTGTTTCATTCAAATGAAGCGCGTTTCCGCGCCCAAATGAACTGCGTATGCGCCGTCCCTAAATTTCCCGCCGTGCATAGCAGCCCCGCTGTGTGGGCGGAAGTGCCGTGATCCAGGGTGGGCGGTGAGAGATGTCATCTCTCTGCTTGTCCGCCGCCGCACCTCACACAGTGCAGCCTTCGCGGCCCAGCTGCAAATAGGCCACGGCCCAGCAATGGCCCGCGGAGAACCCTGATGTAAAGGAAGCCACCTCGAGAAGAGCTGAGCAGACTTTATAGTGATGTGTATATTATATATATATATATATATATATATATATATATACACATAAGATGTGCACATGTGATTTTTCCAGACCCCGGGCTTGTTTGTTTCAAGGACAATACGCTGCAGTTTCCTGTGAGAAACATCTGTAAAGTTGAGCACAATAGCACTTGATTTGTATTCTTTGAAAATGGGCGCATGTACCATTCGCTAAGGAGTCATTCATCTGTTCCCCAAGCCTTGTAAACTAAGCAAGGACCACGGAATAATTTGACATTTGACATAGCTGTCTTATGGAAATCATGGTACTATACTGCCATCTAAAGTTTGCAAACAGAAACATTCTCTTCATGAAACTTGATTCAGGAACTAAATCTACTCTCATGTGGGATGGGCTGTGATTTTTTGGATATAAGGTCTCTGCCAAGAGTTGAAATTAGAAACTTTACTAGGGCGCCAACGGTGGACCCCAGAAGAGGATGTTTGGGTCCGACCCATGCTGTGTGTGTCTAAAGACCTCAGGTGATCCCTCATAGGAAGTGGCTTTCTATGGTGGTGCACCGAGAGGAGGAGGAGCCTAGAACGCCAACTGTGG
Source organism: Rana temporaria (assembly GCF_905171775.1). Lineage (NCBI taxonomy): Eukaryota > Metazoa > Chordata > Amphibia > Anura > Ranidae > Rana > Rana temporaria. The sequence continues at coordinate 182,323,826 of NC_053497.1, forward strand.
GCCCCAGAAGAGGATGTTTGGGGCTGACCCATGCTGTGTATGTCTATAGACTGCAGGTGATCCCTCATAGGAAGTGGCTTCCTATGGTGGCGCACCAAGAAGAGGAGGAGCCTAGAGCACCAACAGTGGACCCCAGAAGAGGATGTTTGGGGCCGACCCATGCTGTGTATTTCTATAGACCGCAGGTGATCCCTCATAGATGGCGCACCAAGAAGAGGAGGAGCCTAAAGCACCAATGGTGTACCCCAGAAGAGGATGTTTGGGGACAACCAATTCTGTGTGTATCTATAGACCGCAGGTGATCCCTCATAGGAAGTGGCTTCCGATGGTGGCGCACCAAGAAGAGGAGGAGCCTAGAGACCCAAGGGTGACCCCAGAGTAGGATGTTTGGGGCCGACCCATGCTGTGTATGTCTATAGACCGCAGGTGATCGCTCATAGGAAGTGACTTCCAATGATGGCGCACCAAGAAGTGGAGGAGCCTAAAGCGCCAACGGTGGACCCCTAAAGAGGATTTTTGGGGGTCGACCCATGCTGTGTGTGTCTATAGTTTGCAGGTGATCCCTCATAGAAAGTGGCTTCCAATGGTGGCACACCAAGAAGAGGAGGAGCCTAGAGCGCCAATGGTGGACCCCAGAAGAGGATGTTTGTGGCCGACCCATGCTGTGTATGTCTATAGACCGCAGGTGATCCCTCATAGAAAGTAGCTTTCTATGATGGCACACCAAGAAGAGGAGGAGCCTAGAGCACCAACAGTGGACCCCAGAAGAGGATGTTTGGGGCCAACCCATGCTGTGTATGTCTATAGACCGCAGGTGATCCCTCACAGGAAGTGGTGCACCAAGAAGAAGAGGAGATTAGGGCGCCAACGGTGGACCCCAGAAGAGTATGTTTGGGGCCGAACCATGCTGTGTATGTCTATAGACTGCAGATGATCCCTCAAAGAAAGTGGCTTCCTATGGTGGCGCACCAAGAAGAGGAGGAGCCTAGAGCGCCAACAGTGGACCCCAGAAGAGGATGTTTGGGGCCAACCCATGCTGTGTATGTCTAAATACCGCAGGTGATCCCTCATGGAAAGTGGCTTTCTATGGTGGTGCACTGAGAGGAGGAGAAGCCTAGAGCGCCGACGGTGACCCCCAGAAGAGTGTGTTTGGGGCCACTCTGCGAAATCTCATTAAATAGAGTAGGTGAGTGTAGCATGTTTATTGTTTTACAAATATAATTAAGCTTTACAACCCGCTTTAAGCAAAACCAAGACCATTCCAGGACATCAAGATGCTCCGGCTCTGCACATCTAGTGAGGCGATCCTCTGCATCCTCTTGGCTGCCGCATTAATTGGAACTAATCTTTTGTGTTTCTGCCAATTTACCCATCAAAAGATTTCCGAATTCTCGTTTTCAGGTTACAACTGTCTGGATGCTTCCATCTGTCGTAAACTCCATTCTCGTCTTCGTGCTTCCCCTTAATTACCTTACAAAAGGATTTGTTTTGTTTTTTTAATCAGATTATTTCTGTGAGGCAAAAAAAATATTTAAATTCCGGCTGAAGACACATCAGTCGCTGGCGCGTCTCTCTCCCCGCGCTCCGAGGCCGGTGTTAAATGAAGACGCACAAGTTTTGTGTGCCAGGGAGAGGCGTATCGCTGGCTCCCGGTCTGCTATATTGGAGATTGCTTTTATGAAGATGGATGATGGCGCCCGACTGACAAATTGTCAACTTAGTGGCTTGTGAGGGGAACATGACTACATCATGGAGTGGAGTGTCGCAGAGAATGCAATAAGACGACTAATAGACTCGGAGCGGCAAATTCATAAAGGGGATCAGATGTTTTATTTAACCGCTTAAGGACCTGCGCACGAACGTATACGTCGACAGAATGGCAGGGCTGGGCAGATGGGCGTACAGGTACCGTATTTATCTGCGTATACCGCGTGTCGGCGTATAACGCACACCCCAAGCTTAGAAGGGAAGTTTAAGGATGTCTTGTCCGGCGTCCATTGGCGGCCTTGTCCGGCGTCCGTCTGCGGCCTTGCGCGGGGTCCGTCCAGCCTTGTCGGTGTCCGTCTGCTGTCTTGCCCGGCGTCCACCGGCGGCCTTGTCCAGCGTCCATCTGTGGCCTTGCGGGGTCCGTCCAGCCTTGTCGGTGTCCGTCTGCTGTCTTGCCCGGCGTCGCGTCCATCGACGGCCTTGTCCGCCGTCTGTCTGCCGGGGGTTGCAGCGTTGTGTGTTTGAGTTTGGCGCCTCGGTCGAGCTGTGCAGATTTCCGGTGTGTTCGGCTCCTCTCAGCTTCCCTTGGCTCCTCTCGCCTGGCTGCGGGTGGAGGCGAGCGTGGCCAAGCCTAGCCGAGTGCCCAGTACACTCGGCTCGGTCTTTGTCGGCGGCGCTCTGAGACAGCGAGGATCGGCGTATAACGCGCTTCCACGATTTTCCCCTGACTTTAAGGGGAAAAAAGTGCGCGTTATAACTATAAGCCGATAAATACGGTACTTCCCCTTTAATTTGCCGCCGTGTGGTCACGCACACGTCGCGTGTGACCCTGTCGCGAGCTACGTGACGGCACCCACGGGACCAGCGGACGCGATGTCCCGCGATCGGGTCACGGAGCTGAAGAACGCGAAGAGGTCGGTGTAAACACAACATCTCCCCGTTCTTCTTATGCCCCGTACACACGATCGGGCTCGACCAAACTCTCATCGGAAATTCCGAAGGAATTCCATCGGAGGAAAAGAGGACATGTTCTCTATGTAAACTCAGACGGAATTCCTCGGAATAAATATCCGATGGAAAAACTCAAGATGAGCATACACACAGTCAGAATTTCCGATGTAAAAAGTCAGTCAGCCAATTCCGATCGTATGTACGAGGCATGTCACTGTTCGAATGTTCCCTCTCATCGGGAGCAGCGATCAGTGACCTGTCACTCATAGCCACACCCCCCTAACAGTTAGAATCACTCCCTAGGACACACTTAACCCCCTTCAGCGCCCCCTACAGGTTAACCCCTTCACTGCCAGTCACATTTACACAGTAATTAGTGCATTTTTATAGCACTGATCGCTGTAAAAATGACAAGGGTCCCAAAATAGCATCAAAAGTGTCCGATGCGTCCTCCATAATTTCGCCGTCACGATAAAAATCGCAGATCGTCGCCATTACTAGTAACAAAAAATATATATATTAATAAAAATGCCATAAAACTATCCCCCTATTTTGTAGACGCTATACCCTTTGCGCAAACCAATCGATAAACGCTTATTGCGATTTTTTTTTACCAAAAATAGGTAGAAGAATACGTATCGGCCTAAATTGAGGGAAAAAAAATATTTTTATATATTTTTGGGGGATATTTATTATAGCAAAAAGTAAAAAATATAGATTTTTTTTCAAAATTGACGCTCTTTTTTTGTTAATAGCACAAAAAATAAAAACCGCTCATGTTGGATGAGAAGGCCTGGCTCGCAGTCTCCGCTCTAATTCATCCCAAAGGTGTTCTATTGGGTTACATAGAGTCCTGGCCTGCACAGGTCAGGACTCTGTGCAGGCCAGTCACATTCCTCCAACCCCCTAACTCGCTCATCCATGTCTCTATGGACCTTGTTTTTTTTACACAGGCACCCCCCTGTTCTGCAGCTCCGTGACACGATCACGGGACACCGGCGGACATTGAGTCCGGGAGTCCCGCGGGCACGGTCATGTAGCTCGCGGCAGGGGCGTCCCTTTGCGCAGCCGTGCTATTCTGCCGACTTAAATGTTCGTGCGGCGGTCGGCAAGCGGTTAAATATATCCTAATGTATCACAGTGGCAGCTGGTGTTTTTTCTGGGGGGGACTCGGAGGGAGCGTGGAGGATGGCTCTGACCCAAGAAAGGTAAGTGCCGGGCGGGGGGCAAACTGGCGGCATTTGATGGGGCAAACTGGGGGCATTTGATGGGGCAAACTGGGGGCATTTGTTGGGGAAAACTGGCGGCATTTGATGGGGCAAACTGATGGCATTTAATGGGGCAAACTGGCGGCGTTTGATAGGACAAATTGGCAGCATTTGATGGGGCAAACTGATGGATATTGATGGGGCAAACTGGCATCATTTGATGGGGCAAACTGGCATCATTTGATGGGGCAAACTGGCGACATTTGATGGGGGAAACTGGTGGCTATTGATGGGGCAAACTGGTGGCATTTGATGGGGCAAACTGGTGGCATTTGATAGTGCAAACTGGTGGCATTTGATGGGGCAAACTGGTGGCATTTGATGGGGTAAAATGGCATTTAATGGGGCAAACTGGTGGCTATTGACGGGGCAAACTGGCGGCGTTTGATAGGACAAATTGGCAGCATTTGATGGGGCAAACTGATGGATATTGATGGGGCAAACTGGCATCATTTGATGGGGGAAACTGGTGGCTATTGATGGGGCAAACTGGTGGCATTTGATGGGGCAAACTGGTGGCATTTGATAGGGCAAACTGGTGGCATTTGATGGGGCAAACTGGTGGCATTTGATGGGGCAAACTGGTGGCATTTGATGGGGCAAACTGGCAGCTATTGATGGGGCAAACTGGCAGCTATTGATGGGGCAAACTGGCGGCAATTGATGGGGCAAACTGGCGGCTATTGATGGGGCAAACTGGTGGCTATTAATGGGACAAACTGGCGGCTATTGATAGGGCAAACTGGCAGCATTTGATGGGGCAAACTGGCATCATTTGATGGGGAAAACTGGTGGCTATTGATGAGGAAAACTGGTGGCTATTGATGGGGCAAACTGGGAGCATTTGATGGGGCAAACTGGTGGCTATTGATGGGGCAAACTGGCAGCATTTGATGGGGCAAATTGGTGGCTATTGATGGGGCAAACTGGCAGCATTTGATGGGGCAAACTGGCGGCATTTCATGGGGCAAACTGGCGGCATTTCATGGGGCAAACTGGCAGCATTTCATGGGGAAAACTGATGGCTATTTATGGGGCAAGCTGGCTGCAATTGATAGGGCAAACTGATGGCTATTGATGGGGCAAACTGGCGGCATTTGATGGGGCAAATTGATGGCTATTGATGGGGCAAACTGGTGGCTATTGCTGGGGCAAACTGGCAGCATTTGATGGGGCAAACTGGCAGCATTTGATGGGGCAAACTGGTGGCATTTGATAGGGCAAACTGGTGGCATTTGATGGGGCAAACTGGTGGCATTTGATGGGGCAAACTGGTGGCATTTGATGGGGCAAACTGGCAGCTATTGATGGGGCAAACTGGCGGCAATTGATGAGGCAAACTGGCGGCTATTGATGGGGCAAACTGGTGGCTATTAATGGGACAAACTGGTAACTATTGATGGGGCAAACTGGCGGCTATTGATGGGGCAAACTGGCGGCTATTGATAGGGCAAACTGGCGGCATTTGATGGGGCAAACTGGCATCATTTGATGGGGAAAACTGGTGGCTATTGATGAGGAAAACTGGTGGCTATTTATGGGGCAAACTGGGAGCATTTGATGGGGCAAACTGGTGGCTATTGATGGGGCAAACTGGCAGCATTTGATGGGGCAAATTGGTGGCTATTTGATGGGGCAAACTGGCAGCATTTGATGGCGCAAACTGGTGGCTATTGATGGGGCAAACTGGCGGCATTTCATGGGGCAAACTGGCGGCATTTCATGGGGAAAACTGATGGCTATTTATGGGGCAAGCCGGCTGCAATTGATAGGGCAAACTGATGGCTATTGATGGGGCAAACTGGCGGCATTTCATGGGGTAAATTGATGGCTATTGATGGGGCAAACTGGTGGCTATTGATGGGGCAAACTGGCAGCATTTGATGGGGCAAACTGGTGGATATTGATGGGGCAAACTGGTGGATATTGATGGGGCAAACTGGTGGCATTTGATGGGGCAAACTGATGGCTATTGATGGGGCAAACTGGCGACATTTGATGGGGAAAACTGGTGGCTATTGATGGGGCAAACTGACGGCAATTGATGGGAAGAGTGGCTGCATTTGATGGGGCACACTGGCAGAATTTGATGGGGCAAACGGGCGGCACTTTATGGCACATTGGCTGCGTTTGATGGGCACATTGGCTGCATTTGATGGGCACAGTGGCTGCATTTGATGGGCACAGTGTGGCAAATTGATGGGCACAGTAGCTGCGTTTGATGGGCACAGTGGCTGCAATTGATGGTTTTTTTTTTTTCAGTTTGTTCGCGCCCCCCCCAAAAAAACAATTTGGAGCACCAGCCGCCCCTGATTGGAAGTATTTTCATCCTGTTATTGCAAACAGCTGAAGTATACAGCAGTTATTTTGCTCCTTTTTTTCAGCTTATTCATTTCCGATCTAAATCCAGAATCGCAGGGAATTTGGCGTCCTCGCAGTCCTTTGTATCCAGATTGGATCTGAATTTTTTCAGCCTGTGAGCATCTTGCATAAACATTACAATTTAGTCAGCATAAGGCTGGCTGTTTCCGCTAAGCCCCCGACAACTGTGCCGCTTAGAAGGCAAGTATTTTAATGTAATTTATGAAATGTTAACTTACTTTTGCACAAAAAAAGCACATTATACAATCCAGAAGTATCACACGGTGCATTTATTCCAACTTCCCATAAAACACTTTTCATTTACGCATTTTACTTTACGGCGGTTAAGGAAACGGTAACAAACCAATTTACAATGCTGGGTGTAGATTGTTCCTGCTTTTTTATTTGTTCGGTTCGCATTGTAATGGGAAAGTTATTACTTGTCTTTAATACGTAGTGTTTGCTACAAATATTACGGCATGTAAAGTAATGTATAATTCATAAATGAAGTGAATTATGCGGCACTAATACACACACTGCACTTAGCTATATAAATTACTCGACTCGGAAAACAATGTACAAATACTGGGAAACGGCTCCATTTGGAGACACATCTCATAAAATCTCCATAGAGTTTAAAGGGCACCTTTCAGGCCCCGTACACACGACGTGCCAAACACATCGAGTTCCTCGTCGAGTTCAGTGTGGAAGCCGCCGAGGAGCTCGGCGGCCGACTTTCCTCATTGAACAACGAGGAAATAGAGAACATGCTCTCTTTTCGGCCCGACGAGTTCCTTGACGGGTTCCTCGCTGAAAAGTGTACACACGACCGAGTTTCTCGGCAGAATCCAGCTCCGACCAAGTTTCTGGCTGAATTCTGCCGAGAAACTCGGTCGTGTGTACGGGGCCTGAGTGTATCTTCCTCACATTCCTGTATTTCTTTTTAAGAGAACCTGTTCATTCTCAACTTCTCCTTCGACTGAACAGTGGAGACCCCGGACCCTAGACTGCCTCCCAGAGAACCTGTTCATTCTCAACTTCTCCTTCAACCTAAACAGTGGAGACCCCAGACCCTAGACTGCCTCCCAGAGAACCTGTTCATTCTCAACTTCTTCAACTGGACACTGGAAACCCCGGACCATAGACTGCCTTCCAGAGAACCTGTTCATTCTCAACTTCTCCTTCGACTGGACAGTGGAGACCCCGGACCCTAGACTACCTCCCAGAGAACCTGTTCATTCTCAACTTCTCCTTCGACTGGACAGTGGAGACCCCGGACCCTAGACTACCTCCCAGAGAACCTGTTCATTCTCAACTTCTTCTTCGACTGGACAGTGGAAACCCCGGACCCTAGACTGTCTCCCAGAGAACCTATTCATTCTCAACTTCTCCTTCGACTGGACAGTGGAGACGCCGGACCCTAGACTGTCTCCCAGCGAACCTGTTCATTCTCAACTTCTCCTTCGACTGGACAGTGGAGACCCCGGACCCTAGACTGCCTCCCAGAGAACCTGTTCATTCTCAACTTCTCCTTCGACTGGACAGTGGAGACCCCAGACCCTAGACTGCCTCCCAGAGAACCTGTTCATTCTCAACTTCTCCTTCGACTGGACAGTGGAGACCCCGGACCCTAGACTGCCTTCCAGAGAACTGGAATCCATGGTCTGGTGGCACTGATATGTAGATCAGGGGGGGTCGGATGCATGAATAGGGGAGGCAGGACCCGCGTGCCCTCTATGGATGGGCCCGCCACTGGGGTCCATCCAGAATTTGTAGTGTTAATATGTGGTCACACCCCTTTAGCACCTGATAGTTTAAATACATGTACCAGCTATTGGTTGTGAAGGAAGTGGTGGCTGGCTTCCCGGCCCGCTCTTTGACAACCAGCTATTCTTCACAGAGAATTCAAATCGGTTGATAATTTTTCGACCAATCTGAATTAGTTTTTTTCTGAAAATGTACAATCCATTAGAAAATGAATAGTGATGGTCCAGATGTTCGCCCGTTCAGTGAATACCGAACATTATGGGGCGTTTGCGGGCATACGAGGGCTGCGGAACACCCCATAATGCACTGCGAGCTCGCAGTGCATTGATGTCTGATGATTGGACAAAAAAAAGTGTCCTGCGATGTCCATCCATCTTCAATCACGTCACCCGACAGGCCCGAAAAATAGAAGGGGGAAAAAAAACCTCCGCCTCGATGGGAGGCATCCCGCCTACTGCTCTGTCTCTTGGTTGTGACAGCTGTTATATAGGCAAGAGTGGGGCCACCTGTTGACGAAACCTAGTGACGCGCCCCTTCTGATGTCATGTGTCGTCAGAGGGGGGCGGGGTCATCAGGTTACGTCAGCAGGTGGCCCCATCCTTTCCTATATAACAGCTGTTTTTCTGGTCCGTCGGGTGGCGTGATTGACAATGGATGGACATCATGGGACATTTTTTTTAATGTTTTTTAACCACTTAATGACCGCCTAACGCCGATATATGTCGGCAGAATGGCACGGCTGGGCACAAGCAGGTACCTGTACGTGATTGTTAAATGTCTAGCCGTGGGTCACGCGCGCCTGAGTCTGAAAGCTCCGCGAGCGCAGCCGTGGGACCCGTGGACCCGATCGCCACCGGAGTCCCGCGATTGGTTGCCGGAGCTGAAGAACGGGGAGAGCTGTGTGTAAACACAGCTTCCGCGTTCTTCACTGTAGCGCTGTCATTGATCGTATGTTCCCTGATATAGGGAAAGACGATCAGTGACGTCACATGTCCATCCCCACCCTTCTACAGTTAGAAACACTTATGAGGTCACACTTAACCCCCTACAGCGCCCCCTAGTGGTTATCTCCCAAACTGCAATTGTCATTTTCACAGTAATTAATGCATTTTTAAAGCACTTTGCTCTGTGAAAATGACAATGGTCCCAAAAATGTGTCAACATTTTCCAATGTGTCCGCCATAATGTCGCAGTCAAGAAAAAAAAATCGCTGATCGCCGCCATTAGTAGTAAAAAAAAATTATTAATAAAAATGCAATAAACCTATCCCCTATTTTGTAAACATTTTAAATAATACGTATCGGCCTAAACTTTTTGGGGATATTTATTATAGCAAAAAGTAAAAAATATAGAATTTTTTTCAAAATTGTCGCTATATTTTTGTTTATAGTGCAAAAAATAAAAACCGCAGAGGTGATCAAATACCACCGAAAGAAAGCTCTATTTGTGGGGAAAAAAGGACGCCAATTTTGTTTGGTAGCCACGTCGCACGACCGCGCAATTGTCAGTTAAAGCGACACAGTGCCGAATCGCAAAAAAGGGGCCCGGTCCTTTACCTGCATAATGGTCCGGGTCATTACGTGGTTGATAAAGGAATTGTCAAAAACATTTTATTGTGGTTTTTGACACTTTTTTTGGGTGAATGTGTAGGGGTACAATGTACCCGATACCCATTCACGTGGAGCGGGGGGCAGGTTCTGGGGTCCCCTCTGGCTTTGGGACAACCCAAGAAATCACTTCAACCTTGTTGCATATCTCACCACACTCTACTGTCTGATTGGCTGCCAGAGCCAGTAAAGTTTGAACATCCTAGCGCCGGATTTGAAATGATAGAATGTCTGTTTTTCCCCCGGACCGCTCCTCGGTCTCCTCCTCTTCATCTAATGTCTCCAATGTATCTGTTTCCAAGCCGGGTCTTCCAGAACTTCAGTTTTTATATATTTGTGAAAATAAAAAAGCACAACGGATTATTATAGAATGTGCAGAATAAACATTGAATAGGATAAAAAAAAAAAAAGTTTGAACATCCTTGTTACTCTTCAAACTGCCCTGCTGAATAAGCCGATGTGATTATATCAATTAATTCTGCCCACAGTTAAACTTTGGCGCCTATTAAGGAGCTCCTTCCAGTTTTCTGATCACCTCATTAAACACGAACGTGTTCAGAACTCTCTCTGTGGCTCCGTCTTGTTTGAAGTATTTTCTTGTCATAAACTTCTCTTATCAATATTTCAGATCATTAATTACAATTACATTATCTGTCTTCATGAGCATTGGGGACAGTGAAAGTCACAAAAGGACTAGTGACCAGAGGTAAAAGAAAAAAAAAAATCCTTATATTTTCCTGATTTTTTTTTCCAGGCCTGTCATGTTTTCATTGTTTTAATTATTGTTTAAAGATCTAATAAAATAATTTAAAGTTTCTGTAAAAGAAAAAAAAAAAAAAACATAGTTATGAATAAGAAAAGGTTTCAGGATCCGATTGGGAAACTTTTCTTAACCACTTGCCTACCAGGCACTTGGGGGTGAGAGGTAGGTGAGGATGGGAGAGAGAGTAAAAGTAAGGGGCTTACTACCCCCAACTGCTAGTGTGAATGGGCCCTTAAAGAAGGTTGAGGTGAGGTGGACTGTTGTGAGGTGAGGTGGACTGTTGTGAGGCGAGGTGGACTGTTGCGAGGTGAGGTGGAGTGTTGCTAGGCGTGGTGGACTGTTGCGAGGCGTGGTGGCCTGTTGTGAGGCGTGGTGCACTGTTGCGAGACGAGGTGAACTGTTGCGAGGCAGGGTGGACTGTTGTGAGGCGAGGTGGCCTGTTGCGAGGCGAGGTGGACTGTTGCGAGGCGAGGTGGACTGTTGCGAGGCGGGGTGGACTGTTGCGAGGCAAGGTGGACTGTTGCGAGGCGAGGTGGCCTGTTGCGAGGCGAGGTGGCCTGTTGCGAGGCGAGGTGGCCTGTTGCGAGGCGAGGTGGCCTGTTGCGAGGCGAGGTGGACTGTTGCAAGGTGGACTGTTGCGAGGCGAGGTGGACTGTTGCGAGGCGAGGTGGACTGTTGCTAGGCGTGGTGGACTGTTGCGAGGCGTGGTGGCCTGTTGTGAGGCGTGGTGCACTGTTGCGAGACGAGGTGAACTGTTGCGAGGCAGGGTGGACTGTTGCGAGGCGAGGTGGACTGTTGCGAGGCGAGGTGGACTGTTGGGGACTCGTATTGTTTTTTTTGCTGACAGGTTCACTTTATTAGTAAAACATAAAGCAGGCAAGACACAAATATTTCACTTCAATTCTCTATCATCTCCTCCTATTTCATGGAGAGACCCAGGTGTCAACCCAAATAAATCCGATGCCTGCTGATTTCCCTGCTGTATCTCTCGTATTAATTCATAATTGTCATGGGAGACGGCCGATGAATTTGCAAACATCTTCCTATTTGCTCTTTTCATCTCTCATTGACATTAAACCCGGCATGGAGATTGCTGTGCAATTAGTAAACTGGAGATAAGAAGGAAGCGTCTGGCGATGGAGGGAGAAATTCGATGGGACACACGGCACTTCTTATTCCTCCACTTAATGTCTGCCTGGATTATAACCAGAGCCGACAGCCCAGAAAATTCTCCGTGTCACGTACAAGTCGTAAAAAAAATAAACAAGCTATTGAAGCTGCAAGACGGCCACGGGTGACCATTTCTAGAGAGTTGACCTTGGTTTCCACCCCGTTTGCCGCCATGTTTTTTTACACAATTTATTGCCCCCGTAGACCATTGTTCATGCGCTAGAATTCACAGTCTTGGGTGTACATGTTATTTTGTTTTGTTATATGTACACAGAACTCAGAGAAGATGAAATGTTGGGTCCTTTGTGCCCATGGTGACCATTTCAAGGGCCTTGACCTTGGTTTCCACCCCGTTTGCCGCCATGTTTTTTAAACAATTTATTGCCCTAGTAGACCATTGTTCATGCGCTAGAATTCACAGTCTTGGGTGTACATGTTATTTCGTTTTGTTATATGTACACAGAACTCAGAGAAGATGAAATGTTGGGTCCTTTGTGCCCATGGTGACCATTTCAAGGGCCTTGACCTTGGTTTCCACCCCAGTTGCCGCCATGTTTTTTACCCAATTTATTGCCCTATTAGACCATTGTTCATGCACAAGAACACATGGTCTTCGGTATACATGTGAATGTTATTTTCTTTTGTTATATGTACACAGAACCCAGAGAAGATGAGATGTCGGGTCTATGGTGACCATTTCAAGGGCGTTGACCTTGGTTTCCACCTGGTTGCCACCATGTTTTTTACACAATTTATTGCCCACGTAGACCATTGTTCATGCACAAGCACACGTGGTCTTGGGTGTACATGTTATTTTGTTTTGTTATATGTACACAGAACTCAGAGAAGATGAAATGTTGGGTCCTTTTGTACCCATGGTGACCATTTCTAGAGAGTTGACCTTGGTTTCCACCCCGTTTGCCGCCATGTTTTTTACACAATTTATTGCCCCCGTAGACCATTGTTCATGCGCTAGAATTCACAGTCTTGGGTGTACATGTTATTTTGTTTTGTTATATGTACACAGAACTCAGAGAAGATGAAATGTTGGGTCCGTTGTGCCCATGGTGACCATTTCAAGGGCGTTGACCTTGGTTTCCACCCGGTTGCTGCTCAATCCATTCAATAGGATAGAATAGAGCTGCTGTGCAAGTGGAAGGTCTACCAGGTATCTGATAAATAGATAGATAGATATCAATAGATACTATATGGGAAGGTGAACCAGGAGATAGATAGATACTTAGATAGATAGATACTTAGATAGATAGATAGATAGATAGATAGATAGATAGATAGATAGATAGATAGATAGATAGATAGATAGATAGATAGATAGATACTGTATGGGGAAGTCAACCAGGAGATAGATAGATAGACCTAGATTGACATAGGGCGGCTTTACGTTGTGTGGGCGTAGCGTAAATAAGATATATTTTTTACGCTACGCCGCCACTACTTAGAGAGGCAAGTGCTGTATTAACAAAGCACTTGCGTCCTAAGTTACGGCGGCGTAGCGTAAATCGGCCGGCGTAAGCGCTCCTAATTCAAAGTAGGCAGGTCGTGGGCGTGTTGTATTTTAAATTAAGCGGGACCCCATGAAGATGCATGGCCGAACGAACGGCGCATGCGCGCGCATGCTCAGTATCACGTGGTATTTACGCCCAAAGATACGCCGGCTCAATGCCTGTGACGTGAACGTAACCTACGCACAGCCCCATTCACGTACGACTTTTACGTAAACGACGTAAAAAGATACGCTTGTTTCCCGACGTCCATACCTTGCACGGGCTGCGCCACCTAGAGACCAGCTTTATCTTTACGCCGGCGTATGTATTACGTAAACTGCGTAACTAATTGCGCCGGGCGTGAATCAGCGTATCTTGCTCATTTACATATTCGACGGCGGAAATCAACGGATGCGCCACCTAGCGGCCAACGTAAATATGCGCCCCAAGATACGACGGCGTAGGAGACTTACGCCGCTCGTATCTTGGCCAAATCTATGCGTAACTGATTCTATGAATCAGGCGCATAGATACGACGGCGCACATTCGGACTTACGACGGCGTATCTGGAGATACGCCGTTGTAAGTCTTTGAGAATCTGGGCCATAGAGTAGATAGATAGATAGATAGAGATCAATAGATACTGTATGGGAAGGTCAACCAGGAGATAGATAGATAGATAGATAGATAGATAGATAGATAGATAGATAGATAGATAGATAGATAGATAGATAGATAGATAGATAGATAGATAGATAGATAGATAGATAGATAGATAGATAGATAGATAGATAGATAGATAGATAGATAGATAGATAGATAGATAGATAGATAGATAGATAGATAGATAGATAGGTAGGTAGGTAGGTAGGTAGGTAGGTCCTTTTTTTCAGCCTATAATAATAAAACATGATTTGTGAATTTATATAAAATAAATAAAATGTGGATACATTTCTGTATATTTAGCTATTCGTCCGCCTACATAAATAATAATCAATAATAAAAAGATTTCAATAATTAAAAATATTTCACTAATAATAAAGAATATGTGAATTTCCCTCATTTATTCCGGATCGATGGATTCTCGGATCTCCTTCGTAATTTTGTCTTGGATGATTTCCTTCCTTTGTGGAATATTGGGCCAGATTCTCAAAAGGCTTACGACGGCGCAACGCCATTTGCGCCGTCGTAAGTCCTAATCTGGCCCGGCGTATCTATGTGACTGATTCTTAGAATCAGTTACGCATAGATATCCATTAGATCCGACAGGCGTAAGGCCATTACGCTGTCAGATCTTAGATGCAATTTTTTTTCCCGCCGCTAGGTGTCGCCGACGTTGTTTTCCCCATCGTCTATGCAAATTAGCTATTTACGCGAGATTCCCGAACGTACGCGCGGTCGACGCAGTGAATTTACGACGTTTCCGTAGCATTTGCGACGCGTAAAGTTGCCCCTGCTATATGAGGGGCAACCAATGTTAAGTATGGCCATCGTTCCTGCGTCGAAATTTAAAAATGTACGTCGTTTGCCTAAGTCGTTCGTGAATGGCGCTGGACGCCATTTACGTTAACGTCTAAACCAATGACGTCCTTGCGACGTCATTTAGCGATATGCACGTCGGGAAATTTTAGGGAGGGCGCATGCGCAGTACGATCGGCGCGGGAATGCGCCTAATTTAAATGATCCACCCCCCTACCCGGATCATTTGAATTAGGCGGGCCTGCGCCAGAGGATTTACGCTACGCCGCCGCAACTTTACAGGCAAGTGCTTTGTGAATCAAGCACTTGCCTGTAAAACTTGCGGCCGCGTAGCGTAAACGAGATACGTTACGCCCGCACAGTTGTACTCCAATCTACGAGGATCTGGCCCGTTATATTTGAATCTCTTTTTCCGGGACCGGCGTATATTTTGCGCTTTTATTATCGATGAAAGATTTTTTGTGACCGACGCCAAAATTCATTCCAAAAAAAAAATAAGAAGAGAAATGATTTATTTTGCGGCGGGAGTGCGCCGTACGTCTTGAGCGTTGCGGGGATTGCGGCGGCGGCGGTGGCGAGGATTGGCGCTCTGCGATAGAACAGCTTGTATTTCCATCATAAAGCTTTCTCCTCAGACTCTTCGGGAAATATATGGGGGCATTGTTATGATTTACATGGAGCTCCCCGCTAAGCAAACGTCGATTCGATACGAATTGGAGAGCCGTGTTTTCCCGCGGCCCGGCAAATAAAAAATATAGACATCTAGGAGGGGGGAGGGGGAGGGGGGAGAAATGTTGTTTTAAATTCCATAGCAAATGTTTTGAAAGACAATAAAAAAAAAAAAATGAAATGCAGCATAACGGAGAAATCATTGCCGGGATTATTTATTATCGTGGATTTTCACTTTCTTCTATAACGGGAAAGAGATGACAGAGACGTCGGGACGAGATGGGCCTCACATTGGAACGATGGCACGGGGGCAGCTTGCACTCGGGTGACCACATTTCCAAACTACCATTCAGTAGTTTGCGGGTGGCAGTGATGGGCACTGGTGGGTGGCAGAAATGGGCACTGATGGTTGTCAGTAATGGGCACTGATAGGCAGCACTGCTAGGTGGCACTGATGAGGCATTGATAGGTGGCACCGATGGGTGGCAGTTATGGGCACTGATGGGTGGCAGTAATGGGCACTGCTAGGTGGCACTGATGAGGCATTGATAGGTGGCACATTGTGGGCATTGATAGGTGGCACTCGTGGGCATTGATAGATGGCACTGGTCTACACTTGCAGATGGCACTAGCAGGGGGTACTGGCAGGTGGTGATTGTGGGCACAGAGGAGGCAGATGTGCCTCCTTCCTCTTTGGGACTGATGTCCCTTTCACATAAGCTGGTGATCGGCTGTTAGCATGAGAAGAAAAAAAATGCAGGGGGGCGTGAGCGCCGCCGGTGGCACGCGCATGCCCACGCGGTGGCAAATTTAAAGGGGACGTATGTATACGCCCATTTGCCCGTCCGTGCCATTCTGCCGATGTAAAAGTGCGTGCGGCGGTCGGCAAGTGGTTAATAAATTAGGCAAGTCATCCAGATCTTTGTTTCCTACACAAAGTCTATTGATGGTAAGGAAACGTTTGTGTGTCGGGGATCCTCTGTAAGCCTCTCCGTCTCCAGCATGTTTCGTTCTTTTGACGTCGTTTTGGCTACATATACACTTTTTTTTAATCAGAAGCCAAAGAAAAAATCCGCTTGACGATGTTGTTGCTCGTATCTCCAGACCTTTCCTTCTCCGCCCTCCTCAGTCATTAACTTTCTGCTTCCTCTCCAGGCCGGTCAAGTGGGCTGTCACTTCGGAAGGACGGAAAATCAGCTTGTGCCCCAATCTCGCCGAGACAGTGACATTTACTCAGAGCAAATCTCTGCGCAGATTGGCTTAGCGCCGAGGCGGCTGTCAGAGCTGACATTTTTCCAGCCGCGTCTGATGAGAAGGTCCGGGATCTTCGGGAAAATTGGTAAAAATATCATTTTTTTTAAACTTAATAGATATTCTAGTTACTCTTCTTTTCCTGTAATGTACAAAGAGATACGTTAAGGAGACGTCTCACGCGCTTCGCTGGAGCGGAGATGAGATGATTTCCGCTTTCTTTTAATTTATCAAATGGGATGAAGGATTTCGGAATTTTTTTTTTTCTTGCTGAAATGATCTGTCTAATGCCGCCTACACGCGATCGGAATTTCACTTTTTGGACTTTTTTCATCGGCAATTCTGATCGTGTGTGGGAACAGCGATATCTGTCATGTCCCTGGCAGCCCATCCCCCCCTACAGTTAGAGCACACCCAGGGAACACACTTAACCCCTTGATTCCACCCTAGTGTTAACCCCTTCCCTGCCAGTGTCATTTATACATTGATCAGCGCATTTTTATAACACTGATCAATGTAATAATACCACTGGTCCCCAAAAAGTGTCATTTGGGGTCAGATGTGTCCGTCAAAATGTCGCAGTCCCGCTAAAAATTGCAGATCGGCGCCATTACTAGTAAAAAAAAAAAATAATTAAAAAAATTGCCATAAATCTATCCTCTATTTTGTAGACGCAGATCTACAGAGCGAGTACGCCGGCGTATCTACTGATACGCCGGCGTACTTTCAAATTTCCCGCGTCGTATCGTTGTTTTGAATCCTCAAACCAAGATACGACGGCATCTGGGTTAGATCCGACAGGCGTACGTCTTCGTACGCCTTCGGATCTAAGATGCAATTCTTCGGCGTCCGCTGGGTGGCGTTCATGTCGTTTTCCGCGTCCGGTATGCAAATTAGCTATTTCCGACGATCCACGAACGTACGAGCGCCCGTCGCATTTTTTTACGGTGTCTCTAGCCGGCTTTTTCCGGCGTATAGTTAAAGCTGGTATTTCGTCGCGTATAGTTAGACCTGCTATGTTAAGTATGGCCGTCGTTCCCGCGTTTAATTTTAATTTTTTTTTTTTCGTTTGCGTAAGTCGTCTGTGAATCAGAATGGACGTAATTCACGTCTATGCTAAAAAAAATGACGTCCTTGCGATGTCATTTAGCGCAATGCACGGCTGGAAATTTAGAAACGGAGCATGCGCAGTTCGTTCGGCGCGGGGGACGCGTTTCATTTAAATGAAACACGCCCCCTACTCGCCGATTTGAATTACGTGCCGTTACGCCGCTTGAGATACACTTCGCCGCTGTAACTTACGGCGCAAAATCTTTATGGATTCGATTTAAAGCCAGGTAAGGTACGGCGGCGTAGCGTATATCAGATACGATGCGCCGGGGCAGATCTTTGTGAATCTGCCCCTATAACTTTTGTGCAAACCAATCAGCAAACGCTTATTGCGTTTTTTTTTTTTTCCAAAAATATGTAGAAGAATTCGTATCGCCCTAAACTGAGGAAAAAATTATATTTTTTTGGAGATATTTATTATAGCAAAATGTAAAAAGATATTGTATTTTTTTCAAAATTGTCGCTCTATTTTTGTTTATAGCGCAAAAAATAAAAACCGCAGAGGTGATCAAATGCCACCAAAAGAAAGCTCTATTTGTGGGGGGGGGGGGGGGGGAAACTACGCCAATTTTGTTTGGGTGCCACGTCGCACGACTGCGCAATTGTCAAGTTAAAGCAACGCAGCGACGAATCGCAAAAAAAGGGGGGCAAAGCGTTCCGGGGCTGAAGTGGTTAAACACCAGCTTTCCCTGCGTTGATCCCACTAGAGGAGCTTCGTGGACACGCTATCACATACACGTCACCGGACGAGGCGCGGGAGGAGCGCTGTAGGTCTGGTGTATATATAATTCATCTGTACGCGAGGTGCGCGGCGCGTCTCGTATTTCTTCTTCCTGGATGGAAATGTCTTATTAGCTTGTAATTGAATTCACTTGTTATTTCATCTGTAATAATAATGTTTACAATGTATCTTGTGTGTGTTTATATTTTTCACCTTTAATTAATGGATAGATACGACCTTTGCTACCGGACAAAGGTAATAAATATATATAAAGTGACATTTGTGAAACTTGTTACATTTCCAAGCTGGATTTATTATTATTACTTTTATTACTATTATTATTTAGTTTTGTATGTAAGAAATTAATTATTTTTTTTCATCCTGAGCCTTTGGCTACAGTCTATGGCCTAGATTCACGTACGACCGATCTACGTTGCGCGGGCGTAGCGTACCGTATTAACGCTGCCGCAACTTAGAGAGGCAAGTGCTGTATTCACAAAGCACTTGCCTCCTAAGTTACGGCGGCGTAGCGTAAATGGGCCGGCGTAATTCAAAGTAGGCTGTAGGGGGCGTGTTGTATTTAAATGAGGCTTGACCCCATGTAGATGCATGGCCGAACGAACGGCGCATGCGCGGTATCACGTCGTATTTACACCCAAAGGAACGTTGGCTCAATGCCTGTGAAGTGAACGTAATTTACGCACAGCCCTATTCGCGTACGACTTACACAAACGACGTAAAAAGATACGCTTGTTCCGACGTCCATACTTTGCATGGGATGCGCCACCTAGAGACCTGCTTTATCTTTACGCCGGCGTATCTCTAACGTAAACGGCGTCACTAATTGCGACGGGCGCACATACGTTCGTGAATCGTCGTTACTAGCCATTTGCATATTCTGCGCCAAACTCAACGGAAGCGCCACCTAGCGGCCAGCGTAAATATGCACCCTAAGATACAACGGCGTAGGACACTTACGCCGCTCGTAACTTAGCCTAATTTAAGAGTATCTGGTTTCCAGAATACGCTTAAATTTATGATGGCGCACATTTGGACTTACGACGGCGTATCTACTGATACGCCGACGTAAGTCTCTGAGAATCTGGCCCTATGTCAGATTTTCTTAAAACTTCTTACTACGGAATTTTGCAGAATGAAACATTTTTGTTTAGTTTCGTTTCAATTCGTTATTTACATAAACTTGTTTAGTTACATTTCTTTAACCACTTCCAGACCGCCGCACGCCGATATACGTCGGCTGTTTGAAGAGGGATATCTTTGTTATGGCAGCAGCTAGCTACCATAAACCCCCGGTATCCTCCTCTTCAGCGATCGGTTTACGATAATGGCAGTCTCTGCGGCGGATTTGCCGCAAGATCACTTTTATCGATGGAGGGAGAGGGGCCCGCCGCTCTTCCGTGCCCTCCGCCGCTTACCGGAGCGGCTGGCAGCAGCGGAGGCGATCGGGTCCACTTGCTGGCTGGGTATGGAGACGCGTATGGGGAAGATGGCCCCCCCCGCCGCCCCCCCGTGCCCTTCGCTGCTTAGCGGAGCCGTCGGCAGTGGCGGAGGCGGTTGGGTCCTTCTGGTGGCTGGGTATGGAGACGAGTAATGGCGCAGGCGGTTGGGTCCTTCTGTTGGCTCCCATGGGGGGTCGCCGCCTTCCCATCTGTCTCCCATGGGGGGGTCGCTGCCTTCCCATCTGTCTCCCATCGGGGGGTCGCCGCCTTCCCATCAGTCTCCCATGGGGGGGTCTCCGCCCTCCCATCCGTCTCCCATGGGGGGGTCTCCGTCTTCCCATCCGTCTCCCATGGGGGGTTGCCGCCTTCCCATCCGTCTCCCATTGGGGGGGTCGCCGCTTTCCCATCCGTCTCCCATGGTGGGGT
Organism: Rana temporaria; assembly: GCF_905171775.1. NCBI lineage: Eukaryota > Metazoa > Chordata > Amphibia > Anura > Ranidae > Rana > Rana temporaria. Next base: position 182,344,041 of record NC_053497.1, read on the forward strand.
CGCCGCCTTCCCATCCGCCTTCCATGGGGGGGGTCGCCATCCTCCCATCCGTCTCCCATGGGGGGGGTCACTGCCTTCCCATCAGTCTCCCATGTGGGGGGGGGGGGTCACCGCCTTCCCATCAGTCTCCCATGGGGGGGTCACCACCTTCCCATCCGTCTCCCATGGGGGGGTCACCGCCTTCCCCTCCATCTCCCATGGGGGGGTCGCTGCCTTCTCATCCGTCTCCCATGGGGGGGGTTGCTGCCTTCCCATCAGTCTCCCATGGGGGGTCACCGCCTTCCCATCCGTCTCCCATGGGGGGTCACCGCCTTCCCCTCCATCTCCCATGGGGGGGTCGCTGCCTTCCCATCAGTCTCCCATGGGGGGTCACCGCCTTCCCCTCCATCTCCCATGGGGGGGTCGCTGCCTTCTCATCCTTCTCCCATGGGGGGTCGCTGCCTTCCCATCAGTCTCTCATGGGGGGGTAGCCGCCTTCCCATCCGTCTCCCATGGGGGGGTCGCTGCCTTCCCATCCGTCTCCCATGGGAGGGTCGCTGCCTTCCCATCAGTCTCCCATGGGGGGGTCGCTGCCTTCCCATCAGTCTCCCATGGGGGGGTCGCTGCCTTACCATCAGTCTCCCATGGGGGAGGTCACCGCCTTCCCATCAGTCTCCCATGGGGGGGTCACCACCTTCCCATCCGTCTCCCAAGGGGGGGTCACCGCCTTCCCCTCCATCTCCCATGGGGGGGTCGCTGCCTTCTCATCCGTCTCCCATGGGGGGGTCGCTGCCTTCTCCTCCGCCTCCCATGGGGGAGTCACCACCTTCCCCTCCTGTCTCCCATGGGGGGGTCGCTGCCTTCCCATCAGTCTCCCATGGGGGGTCGCTGCCTTCCCATCAGTCTCCCATAGGAGGGGTCGCTGCATTGCCATTAGTCTCCCATGGGGGGGTCGCCGATTTCCCATCCGTCTCCCATGTGGGGGGTTGCCGCCTTGCCATCAGTATCCCATTGGGGGGTCGCCGCCTCCCCATCCGTCTCCCACAGGGGCGGGTTCGCCACCTTTCCATCAGTCTCAGATTTGAAAATAAAATAAAAATAGAAATAAGAAAAAAAAACGAAAGAAAGAAATGCCGAAGTTTTAAAAATAATAAAAAATACACTTTGAAGGTGAAGAGAACGACTGTCGCCGTTGTTTTCGTTACAAGCCTGTTGAGTTGAACTTTTCTGCCGTCTTTTGCGCTCTTTTTATTGACACGGAGGCGATTCCTCTGCGGCGGCGGCTGTCTGTAACCTCGGCGGTGTCGCCTGGTCTGGGAATAGTTTTCAAGCTCCTGATCTTGGCAGCAGTTCTTACCTGTGCGTAGCTGTGAGTTATTGGCACAATAAGAAACGCGTAGGGCAGCTCCTTCTCATCAGGACTCTCCTAATTACCTCGACTTATTTGAAGTGAAATTTTTTTACAGCCGAAGGGCGAGAAAACATTAGAAAAGCTCGGCGGATGCGATCTGCCAGCTCAGGAAAGAACCCCGTGGCTTTGCTGTCCCTGTATTTTTAATAAACTCGGTTACCTTACAGAGCAACTAATACAAAAGAATAAAAAAGAAAAAAGTTTATTTGAGACACAGAAAAAAAAAAAAAAAAGTACGTTTTCAGATGAAATGAAAAAAGTTTAATTTGTAACACTTTGGTGTGTCTTTGAGAACTGAAACTTCACGGCGAAAAAGGAAAAAAGCGTAAAAAAAAAAAAAAAAAATTAACCACTTTAGCCCCGGAGGGACCATTTGGCTGCCCAATGACCGGGGCCACTTTTTTGAGATTCGGCGCCGCGTCGCTTTAACAGACAATTGCGCGGTCGTGCGACGCGGCTCCCAAACAAAATTGACGTCCTTTTTTACCCACAAATAGAGCTTTCTTTTGGCGGTATTTGATCACCTCTACGTTTTTTTTAAACAAAATTAGAGCGACAATTTAGAAAAAGATACAATATTTGTTTACTTTTTGCTACAATAAATATCCCCCAAAAAATATATAAAAAAACATTTTTTTTCCTGAGTTTAGGCTGATACGTATCCTTCTACATATTTTTGGTAAAAAAAAAAAAAACGCAATAGGCGTTTATTGATCGGTTTGCGCAAAAGTTATAGGGGCAGATTCATGTAGAGCCGCGCAAAATTGTGTGGGCGTAACGTATCTGATTTACGTTACGCCTCCGCAACTTACATGGGCAAGTGCTGTATTCTCAAAGCACTTGCTCCGTAAGTTGCGGCGGCGTAGCGTAAATCACCCGGCGGAATTCAAATTCGGCGGGTAGGGGGCGAGTATCATTTAAATCAAGCGCGTCCCCGCGCCGAACGAACTGCGCATGCGCCGTCCGTAAAATATCCCAGTGTGCATTGCTCCAAATGACGTCGCAAGGACGTCATTGGTTTCGACGTGAACGTAAATGACGTCCAGCCCCATTCACGGACGACTTACGCAAACAACGTAACTTTTTAACGGCCATACTTAACATTGGCTGCGCCTCATATAGCAGGGGCAACTTTACGCCGGGAAAAGCCTAACGTAAACGTCGTAACTTTACTGCGTCGGCCGCGCATACTTTCGGGAATTAGCGTATCTAGCTAATTTGCATACTCGACGCGGAATTCGACGGAAGCGCCACCTAGCGGTCAAAAAAAATGCAGTTTAGATCCGACGGCGTAAGAGACTTACGCCTGTCTGATCTAATGGATATCTATGCGTAACTGATTCTAAGAATCAGTCGCATAGATACGATGGCGCAACGCAGAGATACGCCGTCATCTCCCGGTTGTGAATCTGGGCCATAGCGTCTACAAAACAGGGGATAGTTTTATGGCATTTTTATTAATATTTTTTTTTTTTTTTTACTAGTAATGGCGGCGATCTGCGATTTTTATCGTGACTGCGACATTATGGAGGACACGTCGGACACTTTTGACACCATTTTGGGACCATTGTCATTTATACATTTATAAAAATGCACTGATTACCGTGTAAATGACACTGGCAAGTGAAGGGGGTTACCCAGTAGGGGGCGCTGAAGGGGTTAAGTGTGTCCTAGGGAGTGATTCTAACTGTGGGGGGGATGGGCTACATGTGACATGACAGTGATACAAGCTACAGGAAGTGATTGCTGATACAAGCTACAGGAAGTGATTGCTGATACAACCTACAGGAAGTGATTGCTGATACAAGCTACAGGAAGTGACTGTGGATACAAGCTACAGGAAGTGATTGCGCATACAAGCTACAGGAAGTGATTGCGGATACAAGCTACAGGAAGTGATTGCGGATACAAGCTACAGGAAGTGATTGCTGATACAAGCTACAGGAAGTGATTGCTGATACAAGCTACAGGAAGTGATTGCTGATACAAGCTACAGGAAGTGATTGCTGATACAAAGCTACAGGAAGTGATTGCTGATACAAGCTTCAGGAAGTGATTGCTGATACAAGCTACAGGAAGTGATTGCTGATACAAGCTACAGGAAGTGATTGCGGATACAAGCTACAGGAAGTGATTGCGGATACAAGCTACAGGAAGTGATTGCTGGGATACAAAGCTACAGGAAGTGATTGCCGATACAAAGCTACAGGAAGTGATTGCTGATACACGCTACAGGAAGTGATTGCTGATACAAAGCTACAGGAAGTGATTGCTGATACAAAGCTACAGGAAGCGATTGCTGATACAAAGCTACAGGAAGTGATTGCTGATACAAAGCTACAGGAAGTGATTGCTGATACACGCTACAGGAAGTGATTGCGGATACAAAGCTACAGGAAGTGATTGCTGATACAAAGCTACAGGAAGTGATTGCTGATACAAAGCTACAGGAAGCGATTGCGGATACAAGCTACAGGAAGTGATTGCTGATACACGCTACAGGAAGTGATTGCGGATACAAGCTACAGGAAGTGATTGCCGATACAAGCTACAGGAAGTGATTGCCGATACAAAGCTACAGGAAGCGATTGCTGATACAACCTACAGGAAGTGATTGCTGATACACGCTACAGGAAGTGATTGCGGATACAAGCTACAGGAAGTGATTGCTGATACAAGCTACAGGAAGTGATTGCTGATACACGCTACAGGAAGTGATTGCGGATACAAGCTACAGGAAGTGATTGCCGATACAAAGCTACAGGAAGTGATTGCTGATACACGCTACAGAAAGTGATTGCTGATACACGCTACAGGAAGTGATTGCTGATACACGCTACAGAAAGTGATTGCTGATACACGCTACAGGAAGTGATTGCCGATACAAAGCTACAGGAAGTGATTGCCGATACAAAGCTACAGGAAGTGATTGCGGATACACGCTACAGGAAGTGATTGCTGATACAAGCTACAGGAAGTGATTGCTGATACAAAGCTACAGGAAGTGATTGCTGATACACGCTACAGGAAGTGATTGCTGATACAAGCTACAGGAAGTGATTGTGGATACACGCTACAGGAAGTGATTGCTGATACAACCTACAGGAAGTGATTGCTGATACAAGCTACAGGAAGTGATTGCTGATACAAGCTACAGGAAGTGATTGCGGATACACGCTACAGGAAGTGATTGCTGATACAAGCTACAGGAAGTGATTGCTGATACACGCTACAGGAAGTGATTGCTGATACAAGCTACAGGAAGTGATTGCTGATACAAAGCTACAGGAAGTGATTGCTGATACAACCTACAGGAAGTGATTGCTGATACAAGCTACAGGAAGTGATTGCTGATACACGCTACAGGAAGTGATTGCTGATACAAGCTACAGGAAGTGATTGCTGATACAAAGCTACAGGAAGTGATTGCTGATACAAAGCTACAGGAAGCGATTGCTGATACAACCTACAGGAAGTGATTGCTGATACACGCTACAGGAAGTGATTGCGGATACAAGCTACAGGAAGTGATTGCTGATACAAGCTACAGGAAGTGATTGCTGATACACGCTACAGGAAGTGATTGCGGATACAAGCTACAGGAAGTGATTGCCGATACAAAGCTACAGGAAGCGATTGCTGATACAACCTACAGGAAGTGATTGCTGATACAAAGCTACAGGAAGTGATTGCTGATACACGCTACAGGAAGTGATTGCTGATACACGCTACAGGAAGTGATTGCCGATACAAAGCTACAGGAAGTGATTGCCGATACAAAGCTACAGGAAGTGATTGCGGATACATGCTACAGGAAGTGATTGCTGATACATGCTACAGGAAGTGATTGCTGATACAAGCTACAGGAAGTGATTGCTGATACAAAGCTACAGGAAGTGATTGCTGATACAACCTACAGGAAGTGATTGCTGATACAAGCTACAGGAAGTGATTGCTGATACACGCTACAGGAAGTGATTGCTGATACAAGCTACAGGAAGTGATTGCGGATACACGCTACAGGAAGTGATTGCTGATACAAGCTACAGGAAGTGATTGCCGATACACGCTACAGGAAGTGATTGCCGATACAAAGCTACAGGAAGTGATTGCCGATACAAAGCTACAGGAAGTGATTGCGGATACACGCTACAGGAAGTGATTGCTGATACAAGCTACAGGAAGTGATTGCTGATACAAAGCTACAGGAAGTGATTGCTGATACAACCTACAGGAAGTGATTGCTGATACAAGCTACAGGAAGTGATTGCTGATACACGCTACAGGAAGTGATTGCTGATACAAGCTACAGGAAGTGATTGCGGATACACGCTACAGGAAGTGATTGCTGATACAAGCTACAGGAAGTGATTGCCGATACACGCTACAGGAAGTGATTGCTGATACACGCTACAGGAAGTGATTGCTGATACACGCTACAGGAAGTGATTGCTGATACAAGCTACAGGAAGTGATTGCTGATACACGCTACAGGAAGTGATTGCTGATACACGCTACAGGAAGTGATTGCTGATACACGCTACAGGAAGTGATTGCTGATACAAGCTACAGGAAGTGATTGCTGATACAAAGCTACAGGAAGTGATTGCTGATACAACCTACAGGAAGTGATTGCTGATACAAGCTACAGGAAGTGATTGCGGATACAAGCTACAGGAAGTGATTGCCGATACAAGCTACAGGAAGTGATTGCTGGGATACAAATCTACAGGAAGTGATTGCTGATACAACCTACAGGAAGTGATTGCTGATACAACCTACAGGAAGTGATTGCGGATACAAAGCTACAGGAAGTGATTGCTGATACAAGCTACAGGAAGTGATTGCTGATACAAGCTACAGGAAGTGATTGCTGATACAAAGCTACAGGAAGTGATTGCTGATACAACCTACAGGAAGTGATTGCTGATACAAGCTACAGGAAGTGATTGCTGATACACGCTACAGGAAGTGATTGCTGATACAAGCTACAGGAAGTGATTGCGGATACAAGCTACAGGAAGTGATTGCTGATACAAAGCTACAGGAAGTGATTGCTGATACATGCTACAGGAAGTGATTGTGGATACAAGCTACAGGAAGTGATTGCGGATACAAGCTACAGGAAGTGATTGCCGATACAAGCTACAGGAAGTGATTGCTGGGATACAAATCTACAGGAAGTGATTGCTGATACAACCTACAGGAAGTGATTGCTGATACACGCTACAGGAAGTGATTGCTGATACAAAGCTACAGGAAGTGATTGCTGGGATACAAGCTACAGGAAGTGATTGTGGATACAACCTACAGGAAGTTATTGTGGATACAAGCTACAGGAAGTGATTGCTGATACAAAGCTACAGGAGTCTAGCGACGTTCTTGGCACCTGACTGACCACTCAGACCCTGCAGAGGTATACCTGTGAAGCCCCTATGACCTTGCCATTTGAGGTCCAACATATCCGGTAAGGGTCCCCCTTGTACCTGTGTGTGGCGCACGAGGAAGAACCCATTGTGGCGGACAGCTGTTTAACCACTTGTCCACCGCGCCTATTCTGGCACTTCTCTCCTTCATGTAAAAATCACAATTTTTTTGCTAGAAAATTAATCAGAACCACTAAACATTATATTTTTTAGCAGACACCCTAGGGAATAAAATGGCGGTCATTGCAACTTTTTTTTATCGCACGGTATTTGCGCAAAAATTTTTCAAACGCCTTTTTTTGGGGGGGGGAAAAACGGTTTTGTGAATTGAAAAATAACAAAGACAGCAAAATTAGCCCAATTTTTTTGTATAATGTGAAAGACGATGTTACGCCGAGTAAATATATACCTAACATGTCACGCTTTATAATTGCGCACACTCATGGAATGGCGCCAAACTTCGGTACTTAAAAACCTCCATAGGTGACGCTTTAACATTTTTTACAGGTTACTATTTTCGAGTTACAGAGGAGGTCTAGTGATAGAATTGTTGCACGCGCTCTAACGCACGCAACGATACCTCACATGTGGGGTTTGAACGGCGTTTACATATGTGCATGCGTGTTCGCTTCTGCGCGCGAGCTACCGGGGAAAGGGGCGTATTAAAAAAGTGAATTGAATTTTTATTTTACTTAATTTTTTTTATTTTTACACCTTTTTTTTTTATCACTTTTATTCCTATTACAAGGAATGTAAACATCCCTTGTAATAGAAATCAGTGTGACAGGTCCTCTTTATGGAGAGAGGCGGGGTCAATAAGACCCCCCCCCCCTCCCCCCACATCTCTTCTCCAGGTTTACAAGCATGAAATCAGTGAAAAATAAATCACCGATCACATGCCGACAGCTGCGATTGCGGCATTGTTTACTTCCGGGTACCGGGCGTGATGTCATAACGTCGCGCCCGGGGCCTCCAACAGTCATAAAGATGACTGGTGACCATCTGGTCACCAGTTATCTCTATGCTTTCCAGGCAGCGCCGACCGATTCGCTCTCCGGGCCTCCGATGGCACGGGAGAGCCCAGAGAAGCACCGGATGGCGGCGGGAGAAGTCCCCACCCGCTGCCTATAAGAACGATCAAGCGGCGGAACTGCCGTTCTTATCGCGCAGAGAATCGGCGGCTGAAGACGGTGATATCTGAATGGTGCCTGTAGCTGCCCCCATCATTCAGATATCACCGCACATGGACGTCCTCGGTCGTTAGGTGGTTAATTCTCTGCATTCTGCACCCCTATAGCTTGTATCAGCAATCACTTCCTGTTATCAGCAATCACTTCCTGTTATCAGCAATCACTTCCTGTTATCAGCAATCACTTCCTGTTATCAGCAATCACTTCCTGTTAGGTCATCTCCCAGAAGCCATCACTCTCCTTGTGGGACGGGAATATCTTGCAAGCGCGCGCAATTTAAATGATCCCGATCGTAGAGCGCATGCTCCGTCGGGAAACTTTCCCAACGTGCATTGCGGCAAATGACGTCGTAAGGACGTCATTTGCTTCAAAGTGAACGTGAATGGCGTCCAGCGCCATTCACGATTCACTTACGCAAACTACATAAATTTCAAATTTCGCGACGCGGGAACGACGGGTATACGTAACATTGGCTGCCCCTGCTAATAGCAGGGGCAGCCTTACGCAAAAAACGCCGTACGGAAACGATGTAAATTGCGTACGCAGGGCTCGTGCAACGTTGTGAATCGGTGTTAGTATGCAATTTGCATACTATACGCTGAGCACAACGGGAACGCCCCCTAGCAGCCATCGCAAGAATGCAGCCTAAGATATGCGTGCATAAGAGCCTTATGCCGTGCATATTTTAGGCTGCAGTCGGCGTAACGAGGTTCCTGAATCAGGAGCACTCGTTACGCCGGGGCAAGTAAGCAATTGCGCTGTGTAACTTATGGTTACACAGGCGCAATTGCTTCTTGAATCCAGGCCAGTATATATAGATATATATATGTGTGTGTCCTTTTTTTTTTTTTTTGAGTTGAGTATATTAGAAGTTTGGAAGTTGCTCGGGCCCAGGAGCAGTAAAAGTAAAGGCGCCCTTTAAAAGATAATCTCGGTTGTGGCGGTTTTGTGTCTCCGCCAGTAACGCCGGTAATGGCTGGCTGTGAGTGAAGATGGAGAAATATACTTTTATTATCCTGTTTAGCATATAGAAGACATTTTTCTTATAAAACATATTTCATTTGGGTGTCAAGTAAATGATCTTTGTGATAATTCCCGCGGGGAGATGTCTATCCGGCCTCAGAGTCTCCAAGATTCTAAAAAAAAGAAAAAAAAAAAAAGCGCGCCAAGACTTTATGAAGATGGAAGTAAAAGGTTTATTGTGACATCATAAAAGTAACAGTTAAGTACGGAGCGGAGGCGACTGTACACACAGGAGAGCATTAAGAAAAAATAACATTAACCCTTTACGGGTCCTCTCCTCGCCATGAGGGGTCCCGGCACACAGAGATTTTTATTTTCAGCATTTTATGTGTTTTTTTTTTTTTTCATCAATTTTCTGAGAAATATATAAAAAATGTAGGAATGAAGATACAAATTTATTTTCTACGTTTGCCAACTTTTTGGAAAGGACTTTGGAATCTGTAGGTGTTTTTATTATTATTTTAGTAGTATTATTATTATTATTATTATTATTATTATTATTATTATTATTATTTTAGTATTTATTATTATTATTATTATTAATATTATTTTAGTATTATTATTGTTAATATTATTATTTTAGTATTATTATTATTTTAAACCTGTTATTATTATTTTATCCTATTGTTATTATTATTTTATTATTATTATTATTATTATTATTATTATTATTATTATTATTATTATTACTATTATTATTATTATTATTATTTTAGTATTATTATTATTATTATTATTATTATTATTATTATTTTAGTATTTATTATTATTATTATTAATATTATTATTTTAGTATTATTATTATTAATATTATTATTTTAGTATTATTATTATTTTAAACCTGTTATTATTATTTTATTATTATTATTATTATTATAGTATTATTATTATTTTAGTATTATTATTTTAAACCTATTATTATTATTTTATCTTATTATTATTATTATTATTATTATTATTATTTTAGTATTATTATTTTATTATTATTATTATTATTATTATTATTATTATTATTATTATTAGTATTATTTTAAACCTATTATTATTATTATTATTATTATTATTATTATAATTATTATTATTTTATCCTATTATTATTATTATTATTATTATTATTATTATTATTAATATTATAGTATTATTATTATTATTATTATTTTTATTATTAGTATTATTTTAAACCTATTATTATTATTTTATCTTATTATTATTATTATTATTATTATTATTATTATTATTAGTAGTATTATTTTAAACCTATTATTATTATAATTATTATTATTTTATCCTATTATTGTACTGATTGGCACTGATGAGGCGGTACTGCTTGGCACTGATGAGGCGGTACTGCTTGGCACTGATGAGGCGGTACTGCTTGGCACTGATGAGGCAGTACTGATTGGCACTGATAAGGTGGCACTGATGAGGCAGTACTGCTTGGCACTGATGAGGCAGTACTGCTTGGCACTGATTAGGCAGTACTGATTGGCACTGATAAGGTGGCACTGATGAGGCAGTACTGATTGGCACTGATGAGGCGGTACTGATTGGCACTGATGAGGCAGTACTGATTGGCACTGATGAGGTGGCACTGATGAGGCAGTACTGATTGGCACTGATAAGGCAGTACTGATTGGCAGTGATGAGGTGGCACTTATATGCAGCACTGATAGGTGGCACTGATGGGCACTGATAGGTGGCATTGATTGGCACTGATGAGGTGGCACTTATATGCAGCACTGATATATGGCACTGATGGGCACTGATAGGTGGCACTGATGGGCACTGATAGGTGGCACTGATGGGTGCTGATAGGCGGCACTGATAGGCAGCACTGATCAAAGGCGCTGGCAGGCATCACTGATGGGGACAGAGTGCCATCCCTAATGGGCAATGATTGCCATCCCTGGTGGGGAAGTTTGTCGCCATTCCACGAGCGGGCGCAATTTTGAATTGCGTGACATGTTGGGTATCAATTTACTCGGCGTAACATTATCTTTCACAATACAGTAAAACCTCGGATTGCGAGGATAATTCCTTCCAGAAACATGCTTGTAATCCAAAGCGCTTGTATATCAAAGCATTTTACAGGGTATAAAAGAGAAGAGAGGCTCCGCCTCTAAGTGTAGCAATAAGTTGCTAAATGTTGTCCCTTCATTACATGTAACCATATTGCTACACTTAGAGGAGGAGCCTCTCTTCTCTTTTATACTCAGATGTGACATGACGCTGCTCTTATATCAAGACGTCGCTTGTATATCAAGGCAAAGTTTGTTAAAACATTTTGCTTGTCTTGCAAAACGCTCTCAAACCAAGTTACTCTCAAACCAAGGTTTTGCTGTATAGAAAAAATCGGGCTGATTACTGTTGTCTTATTTTTTTTATTAAAAAAAGTGTATTTTGTCCCCCAAAAAAATTGCTTGTAAGACCGCTGCGCAAATACGGCGTGACATAAAGTATTGCAACGACCGCCATTTTATTCTTTAGCTTGCCTGAAAAAAAAAAAAAATATATATATATATATATAATGTTTGGGGGTTCTAAGTAATTTTCTAGCAAAAAAAAAGTTGTAAACAACAAGTTTGAAAAATAGACCTGGTCCTTAAATAGTTAATGACCAGAAAAAATAAATAAATAAAGTTTAATGACCGAAATAAAATAAAAAATAGTTTGGGAGACCCCCCTGCTGCCTTATCCTGACGCCACATACAGACACATTGAAAAAGCGATTTTTCTTTGTTGCTTTTTGCGCAGTGTGGCGGTCAGATGAGACAATGATTGATTAGATACATTGATTAGGACATGTATGAGATTTATAAGTGAAGGGAAATCTGAAGCCGCCATACCAGCACTGAATAGCAAATAGACAAAGTACTGAGCGCTGTAAAAGAAAAGCATTTTTTTTGGGGGGGGACAAAATACATTTTTTTTAATAAATAAAAAATATATATAAAAAGAGAAAATAAAAAATATATAAAAAGAGAAAAGAAAAATATAAAAAGAGAAAAGAAAAAAGAAAACAATTATAAAAAGAGAAAATAAAAAAAATTATAAAAGGAGAAAAGAAAAATATATATATAAAAAGGGAAAAGAAAAAAAATCATAAAAAGAAAAAAGAGAAAAGAAAAAAATTATAAAAAAGAAAAAGAAAAAAATTATAAAAAAGAAAAAGAAAAAAATTATAAAAAGAGAAAAGAAAAAAATATACAGAAAGAGAAAAGAAAAAAATATATGAAAAGAGAAAAGAAAAAGAAAAATAGAAAAGAAAAAATATATAAAAAAGAAAAAGAAAAAAATTATGAAAAGAGAAAAGAAAAAAAAATATATAAAAAGTGAAAAGAAAAAAATATATAAAAAAAGAAAAGAAAAAAATATATAAAAAGAGACAATAGGGCAGATTCACGTAGATCTGCTGCGGCGTAACGTATCGCATTTACGTTACGCCGCCGCAAGTTTTACGGGCAAGTGCTTGATTCACAAAGCACTTGCCTGTAAAGTTGTGTCGGCGTCGCGTAAATTCCCCGGCGCAAGCCCGCCTAATTCAAATGATCCGGGTAGGGGGCGTGGATCATTTAAATTAGGCACGTTCCCGCGCCGAACGTACTGCGCATGCGCCGTCCCTAAAATTTTCCGACGTGCATTGCGGTAAATGACGTCGCAAGGACGTCATTGGTTATAACGTGAACGTAAATGGCGTCCAGCGCCACTCACGGACGACTTACGCAAACGACGTAAAATTTTCAAATTGCGACGCGGGAGCGACGGCCATACTTAACATTGGATACACCACCTAGGGGGCATGTTTATCTTTACGCCGCGTATCTCTTACGGAAACGGCGTAAATTTACTGCGAAGGGCAAGCGTACGTTCGTGAATCGGCGTAACGACTCATTTGCATATTCTACGCCGATCGCAATGGAAGCGCCACCTAGCGGCCAGCGTAAATATTGCACCCTAAGATACGACGGCGCAGGCCGTCGTATCTTAGGCATGTTTAAGTGTATCTCAGTTTGAGAATACACTTAAACATACGACGGGCTTAGATTCCGAGTTACGTCGGCGTATCTACTGATACGCCGGCGTAACTCTTTGTGAATCTGGGCCAATAATTTTTATTTATTTTTTAAATGAGGGGGAAAAAATGGAACATAATTTATATTTTGACACCGGGAACTTCTAGTAACTTCTGCGGTGTATTTTTTTGTTCATGATCATTAAATTCCAACATGAACTTTAATATGATTTTTAAATGTCAGGACATACAGGGGAGAGAATCTAAGACGTGATATAATGGATGAACGGCGGTAAAAAAGGATGACGCTACTACTAGCAATTTGTTGCAGAATTTTTTGCCTTAGGGATTTATTAAATCTACCCCCCAGCCCCCCCCCCCCCCGCAAACCCCATCTTACGTTTTTGGTTGTAACATGAGAAAATGTGGAAAATTCCAAGGGGTGTGAATACTTTTTCAACACATTGTATACGCGTGGGGTGGTACGGAAGAGGTTTAACCATTTGCCGACCGCCGCACAAACATTTACGTCGGCAGAATGGCACGGACAGGCAAATGGACGTATATATAAATCTATAAATTCCCACCGTGTGGTCGCGCACGCGACCCTGCCGCGATGCGTTGCTCTTCAGCCAGTCCCAGGGCAGGGGGGCCTGGCAGCGCCTGCTGCTGTGACTCATAGGAGTCGGACTCCTGTGAGTAACTGACTGCGACTCACATTATGCAAGCTGTGATGGCACGCGCGGCGCCCCTGTTGCCCATGGCGGCCCTGTGCGGCCGCACAGCTCGCACACCCCAAAGGCCGGCCTTGGTTGCTCTTCACCCAGTCCCAGGGCAGGGGGGACCTGGCAGCGCCTGCTGCTGTGACTCATAGGAGTCGGACTATTGTGAGTAACTGACAGCGACTCACATTCTGCGAGCTGTGATGGCCGCACGGCGCCCCTGTTGCCCATGGCGCCCTGTGCGGCCGCACAGCTCGCACACCCCAAAGGCCGGCCCTGGCTACAATAGCAAATCAGACAACATTTTCCTCCATTGTAGAGATTTGTACCCAGCAGATGACCCGCCCAGACAGGTAGAATTTTGATTTCCCACTAATGTATGGCGTCCGCCCGCTGAGAAGAGCGACAATGCAGCGGCACTTTGGCCGGCGTACGCCGGAGATGTCTTGATACATATGTTGATGCCGTTTTTTCCCTTCCTATTCAGACTCCAAATTGATTCCAACAATACCGGGGCGCCGTCGTCACGACGGCTAAAATATATAACTCGGGGAAAAATTGTGAGCCGCCGGTGACTAACCATCCTTCAGTTTTACTGCCGGCCCACATGCCGGGCAGCGCCGTACTTACGAGACTTATATCTCATCCCAGCGAATCCGTCTATTATTCTCACGCAAAGCGTTGAACACAAAGTGCCATTTGTTGGGAGGACGGATAAATAAAGAATAAACACAACTGTCCAGCAGGACGGAGTGTTCTCATGGGCTGCGGGTTTTCTGTTATTTCTTTCTGAATGGCGCAGTAAATACAATCTAACCGCCTCGCGATGACTGATATTAGCGGGCGACTCCGGCCAGACCGCTAAACATCACAAAGGAAGGAAGCGCGTGTATGAAGGAGACGTTTTATCTCTACCCGGATTTATTAAAGAGAAAGGGCCAGATTCACAGAAGAAATACGCCGGAGTATCTGCTGATACGCCGGCGTATTTTCAAATTTGCCGCGTTGTATCTTTAGTTTGAATCCTCAAACCAAGATACGGCGGCTTTTGGCATCGATCCGACAGGCGTACGGCTTCGTACGCCTTCGGATCGTAGGTGTAATACTTTGGCGCCCGCTGGGTGGAGTTTGCGTCGTTTTAGGCGTCGGGTATGCTAATTAGCTGTTTACGGCGATCCACGAAGGTACGCGCCGCCGTCGCATTCTCTTACGTCGTGGCTAGTCGGCTTTTCCCGTCGTATAGTTAAAGCTGCTATTTTGTGGCGTATAGATAGACTTGCCATGTTAAAGTATGGCCGTCGTTCCCGCGTCGAATTTAAAATAATTTTATTTTTTTTGCGTAAGTCGTCCGTGAATAGGAAAGGACGTAACTCATGTCGCCGTTCAAAAAATGATGTCGGTGCGACGTCATTTCGCGCAAAGCACGGCGGGAAATTTCAAAACGGAGCATGCGCAGTACATTCGGCGCGGGAACGCGCCTAATTTAAATGATACACGCCCCATTTGAATTAGGCGGGCTTGCGCCGGGCGGATTTACGCTATGCCGCCGCAAGTTTACAGGCAAGTGCTTTGTGAATCAAGAACTTGCCCGTAAAACTTGCGGCGGCGTAACGTAAATGCGATACGTTACGCCGCCGGAATTCTATGTGAATCTGGCCCAAAGAGTCTTGTTTTCAATCTCTTGTTTCCCCTGAAGTCCATACCAGAATCAAGGGGCTGGTGGATGGGGCATGCTAGGATAAGGGCCTGGTAAGGCGCATGGGGGGGAGACCCTGCACTTTTTTTTCTTGATTTTTTTTGTATGGGGTTTCCCTTAACGTCCATACCAGAATCAAGGGGCTGGTGGATGGGGCATGCTAGGATAAGGGCCTGGTAAGGCGCATGGGGGGGGAGACCCTGCACTTTTTTTTCTTGATTTTGTTTGTATGGGGTTTCCCTTAACGTCAATACCAGAATCAAGGGGCTGGTGGATGGGGCATGCTAGGATAAGGGCCTGGTATTGCTCATGGGGGGGAGACCCTGCACTTCTCTTTTTTTTTTTATATTTGTATGGGGTTTCCCCTGAAGTTCATACCAGAATCAAGGGGCGGGTGGAAAGGGCATGCTAGGATAAGGGCCTGGTATGGCTCGTGGGGGGGGGGGACCCTGACACAAACTCACTAATTTTTGTCTTTATGGACCTTGCTTTGTGCACTGGTCTACAGTCATGTTGGAACAGTAAGGGGCCGTCCCCAAACTGTTCCCACAAAGTTTTTTTTTCTTGATTTTTGTATGGGGTTTCCCCTGAAGTCCATACCAGAATCAAGGGGCTGGTGGATGGGGCATGCTAGGATAAAGGTCTGGTAAGGCTCATGGGGGGGAACCTTGCACTTTTTTTGTATTTTTGTTGTATGAAGTTTTCCCTTAAGTTCATACCAGAATCAAGGGGCTGGTGGATGGGGAATGCTAGAATAAGGGTCTGGTAAGGCTCATGGGGGGGGAACCCTGCCCCAAACTCGCTCATCCTTGTCTTTATGGACCTTGCTTTTTGCACTGGTGCGCAGTCATGTTGGAACAATAAGGGGCCGTCCCCAAACTGTTCCCACAACGTTTTTTGATTTTTGTATGGGGTTTCACCTTAAACTCCCTACCAGAATCAAGGGGCTGGTGGATATGGCATGCTAGGATAAGGGTCTGGTAAGGCTCATGGGGGGGAACCCTGTACTCTTTTTTTTTTTTCTTGATATTAGTATGGGGTTTGCCCTGAAGTCCATACCCAAATCAAGGGGCTGGTGGATGGGGCATGCTAGGATAAGGGTCTGGTATGGCTCATGGGGGGGAACCAAAATGTCTTGGTATGCTGACACCTTAAAGGGGTTGTAAAGGAAAAAAATGTTTTCCCTAAATATCTTCCTTTACCTTAGTGCAGTCCTCCTTCACTTACCTCATCCTTCCATTTTGCTTTTAAATGTCCTTATTTCTTCTGAGAAATCCTCACTTCCTGTTCTTCTGTCTGTAACTCCACACAGTAAAGCGAGGCTTTCTCCCTGGTGTGGAGAAAGCCACTTGAGGGGGGAGAGGGCGAGCAGGAGGGTCAGGACACTCTCTACTTTGCAGATAGAGAAAGGAGCTGTGTGTTAGTGGGCATCCTGACACTCCTGCTCGCCCCCCTCTCCCCTCAAGAGGCTTTCTCCACACCAGGGAGAAAGCCTTGCATTACTGTGTGTAGTTACAGACCGAAGAACAGGAAGTGAAGATTTCTCAGAAGAAATAAGGACATTTAAAATCCAAATGGAAGGATGAGGTAAGTGAAGGAGGACTGCACTGAGGGAAAGGAAGCTATTTAGGGGGACAAAATGTACCTTTACAACCCCTTTAAGGGTTCCCTTCACTGGAACCATTGCCAGACTGTGTCCCAGGGGCATATCTGCACGTCATATCACTGATATTTTTCCTTTTTGGATATTATGTCCCAGTGGCGGCTGGTGCTCAACATTTTGGGGGGGGGGGGGCGCAAAAAAATAATTGCAGCCTCACTGTGCCCATCAAACGCAGCCACTGTGCCATCAATTGTCACCACTGTGCCATGCCATCAAATGCATACACTATGCCATCAATTCGCACCACTGTGCCATGCCATCAAACGCAGCCACTGTGCCCCTTAATTGTCGCTACTGTGCCAATTGTCACCACTGTGCCCTTTACTTGTCGTCACTGTGCCCATTGTTGCCACTGTGCCCTTTAATTGTTGCCACTGTGCCCATTGTCACCACTGTGCCCATTGTTACCACTGTGCATGTCACTGTGCCTTTTAATTGATGCCACTGTGCCCTTTGTGCCCATTGTCGCCGCTGTGCCCTGTAAAATGCACTTACCTTTCTGCTTCCACGTCCCTCGATGTCTTCTCCCGCCCTCGATGACGCTTCAGCCAATCAGGTTACCGATAACCAGAATCGGTGAACCTGATTGGCTGAGACGGCCGTCAGTCTTATCCAAGGAACGCACCCCCCGTACGTTCCGAGGATAAGACACTCAGGAGCCGAGGGACTGTACTCGGAAAGCCTATCAGAGCCGCTGGTTCTGATAGGCATTTCCGCACAGCCAACTGAAGACTGGGGTGCCATTGTAGTTCATGTGCGTGTAAAAGGCAGGCGTCCCAATACTTTTGGTAATATAGTGCGGCAGGCCTAATTTAAATTCACAAAAGTACCCGCTGACTCCGAGTCCCAGGACTCCAAACTCTCTCCTTCGCAAACTTTGATTTTGGTGGGAAAGAAAAGCCGCTTTTTATTCCGTTATCTAGTTCCTTTTATAAGGAGGAATAGAGAGAGCCGGTGTAATTGCGATCCGTAATTGTCTTTACTTCCAGCTGCAAATTAGATTGGAGGATTTACTGCCTCTGTCTTGCGTTTATTGCAGCGAGTGTTACGACGAGGGATGCGCCATTGTTTTTCAGGAATATAAATGGGTCGGTAGGTTTGTGTATTTATATTGTAGCGCGTGCGTAATATGACATATTTAGGAAACATGCAGGAAACACGTAGGAAACACGTAGGAAACACGCAGGAAACACGCAGGAAACACGCAGGAAACACGTAGGAAACACGCAGGAAACACGTAGGAAACACGTAGGAAACACGCAGGAAAAACATAGGAAACACATAGGAAACACGCAGGAAACACGCAGGAAACCTGCAGGAAACGCATAGGAAACACATAGGAAACACGCAGGAAACACGCAGGAAACATGTAGGAAACACACAGGAAACACATAGGAAACATGCAGGAAACACGCAGGAAACACGTAGGAAACACGTAGGAAACACATAGGAAACACACAGGAAACACGCAGGAAACACATAGGAAACACGTAGGAAACACGCAGGAAACACGTAGGAAACACACAGGAAACATGTAGGAAACATGCAGGAAACACACAGGAAACACGTAGGAAACACGCAGGAAACACGTAGGAAACACACAGGAAACACGTAGGAAACACGCAGGAAACACGTAGGAAACACGCAGGAAACACGTAGGAAACACGCAGGAAACACACAGGAAACACATAGGAAACACGCAGGAAACACGCAGGAAACACATAGGAAACACGTAGGAAACACGCAGGAAACACGTAGGAAACACACAGGAAACATGTAGGAAACATGCAGGAAACACACAGGAAACACGTAGGAAACACGCAGGAAACACGTAGGAAACACACAGGAAACACGTAGGAAACACGCAGGAAACACGTAGGAAACACGCAGGAAACACGTAGGAAACACGCAGGAAACACACAGGAAACACATAGGAAACACGCAGGAAACACGCAGGAAACACATAGGAAACACGCAGGAAACACGGAAACACGCAGGAAACACACAGGAAACACGTAGGAAACAAGCAGGAAACACGCAGGAAACACGCAGGAAACACGTAGGAAACAAGCAGGAAACACGCATGCATATTTATAACGCTAAATCTCCGAAGGATTTTCACTTCATATTCCTAAAGCTGAACTCCAACCTTCCTGCTCAGTCTTTGCTCAGGTTGTAGCGGCTCCCCCTCCTGGTCTGAAAACGGCTTCCTCTGATTTCACAGCACACTGTGAGCTTCTCGCAATGTACATTAGGTGAGGTAGATGAGGCAGCACTGGTGGGCACTGATGAGGCGGCACTAATGTGCCCGGCAACTAATCTACATGTGGGGCACCAGATGCATGGATCCCAATGGTGTTTTTTTTTCAGAAGCATGTGATTAGAGCCAGATGCTCTAATTGGCTACAAAAAAGGGTGGGCTCGGGGCGCAAAGCACTGCGCCCCGAGCCCACCCAGTTGTGTAAAAATAGAAAATTTATATTCGCTATTGTCTTCCTCATTCTCCTCCCAGACAATCAGGAAGCAGGTGCTGAGACCCGATTGGCCGAGAGGAGAAGCAATTCTATCGGCCGCTGAGGAGGAAGAGGAGACGCAGGGGAAGCCGCCGGAAAGCCAAGAAGGAGACGCAGGGTGAAGCCTCTGCCCACCGCCCAGGGAAAGCTCCACTTGCGACCTAGATGGGGTAAGCGCAGGTGATGCAACCAACCGGAGGCGGGGCTGACATTTTGCACCCGGTTCACACAGCCTTGATTGGCTGCTCCGGTTTGAATTTTCAGGTAGGAGTTAAAGGCCTACGGAGACGAGTCTACTGCTACCGGCAAGAGTCAGGAGAGCGTTCCTCCGGTGTTGCGGCTTTAATGGAAAACACAAGGGCCCAGATTCAAGAAGCAATTGCGCCTGCGTAACCATAGTTACGCAGCGCAATTGCCTACTTGCGCCGGCATAACGAATGCTCCTGATTCAGGAACCTTGTTACGCCGACTGCAGCCTAAGATATGCGTGGCATAAGGCTCTTATGCCCGCATATCTTAGGCTGCATTCTTGCGATGGCCGCTAGTTGGCGTTCTCGTTGTGCTCAGCGTATAGTATGCAAATTGCATACTAACACCGATTCACTACGGTACGCGCGCCCTGCGTACGCAGTTTGCGCACGGCGTGTTTAGCGTAAGGCTGCCCCTTCTAATAGCAGGGGCAGCCAATGCTAAGGATACCCGTCGTTCCCGCGTCACGAAATTTGAAATTTACGTCGTTTGCGTAAGTGAATCGTGAATGGCGCTGGACGCCATTCACGTTCACTTTGAAGCAAATGACGTCCTTGCAACGTCATTTACCGCAATGCACGTCGGGAAAGTTTCCCGACGGAGCATGCGCCCTACGCTCGGCGCGGGAGCGTGCCTAATTTAAATGATTCCCGCCCCCTACGGGATCATTTAAATTGCGCGCGCTTACGCCGGGCATTTTGCCGGAGCGCACGCGCAATTTACGGAGCTACTGCTCCGTGAATCGCGGGTAGCGCAGAAAATTTGCGGGGGCGCAGGGCAAAAACGGTGCCCTGCGCCTACGTAAAAAAAAAGCACAAGGCTACCTGAATCTGGGCCAAGGTAATTTCGAGTTGCTCCTTTCTTGTACGGAGCGAGCCGTTTCAAACGCCTCGGATTTTATGTCTAACTCTATTAAATCTTTACGGCAGGAAACAGGGAGACGGGCGGGCGGGCGGGCCACGCTTCGGCGCGCGCTGGCTGAAACCTTCCATGCACCGTCAGGTTCTGCAGAGGGGTTGGGACTGCAGCACTCGCATACTAAACCGTACAGCAGAAGAGACGCTAATTGCCTCGGCATGGATAACATCGGCCCGCTTGCACCTCCGCGTAACAAACATAACTGGAAGGCCGCCTGTCACGTAGACATTGAATTCCTTCACTAAAAAAATTCTCCAGTAAGAAGGGGTCGTAAAAAGTTTACAATTCGAATGCAAAAAGAAAAAGAAAAGTGATGTGTAGACCAAATTTAGCAGCTTTAACACTATATTGTCAAAAGGGGGGTGCGGTCCGCACCGGGTGACACCCACTATAGGGATGAAACCATCCGTTTTTGTTTTTTTTTGCTGAAATGCCCAGCCTGCCCTGGGCAATCCCAGCCTGCCCTGTACCACCCCAGCCTGCCCTGTACCACCCCAGCCTGCCCTGTACCCCCCCCAAACAGCCTTGTACCACCCCAGCCTGCCCTGTACCACCCAGCCTGCCCTGTGCCACCACAACCTGCCCTGTACCACCCCAAACTTTCCCATGCCACCCGAACTTGCCCTGTGCCACCCTAACTTGCCCTGTACCACCCCAATCTGCCCTATGCCACCATAACTTGCCCTGTACCACCCCAACCTTTCCCATGCCATCCCAACTTGCCCTATGTCACCCTAACTTGCACTATACCACCCCAAACTGCCCTGTACCACCCTAACTTGCCCTATACCACCCCAACCTGCCCTATGCAACCCTAACTTGCCCTATACCACCCCCAAACTACCCTATATCACCCCAACATGCCCTATACCACCTTAACCTGTCCTATACCACCCCACTACACCAACCTGCCACTATACCACTCTATACTACCCTAACCTGCCACTATACTGCCCTATACTATCATTTACAGGGGCTGGTTTGGGGTGCACCCCGTGCCCGTGCGCTGCCTGCTTGGTGCTGGGCAGCCTAGACAGAGGGGGGGTGACACCATGTTTTACCGCACCGGGTGACACCAACCCTAGTGACGCCACTGATGGCATCCCAGTCTTAGTCCGTAGGGTTCAATATTGAGTTGGCCCCGCCCTTTGCAGCTATAACAGCTTCAACTCTTCTGGGATGGCTGTCGACAAGGTTTAGGAGTGTGTCTATGGGAATGTTTGACCATTCTTCCAGAAGTGCATTTGTGAGGTCAGGCACTGATGATGGACGAGAAGGCCTGGGCTCACAGTCTTCGCTCTTATTCATCCCAAAGGTGTTCTATCGGGTTTAGGTCAGGACAGTCAAGTTCCTCCACCCCAAACACGGTCATCCAAGTCTTTATGGACCTTGTTTTGTGCACTGGTCCAAATCATTTGGTGGAGAGGGGATTATGGTGTGGGGTCGTTTTTCAGGGGTTGGGTTGGCCCCTTAGTTCCAGTGAAGGGAACTCTTAAGGTGTCGGCATACCAAGACATTTTGGACAATTTCATGCTCCCAACTTTGTGGGAGGAGTTTGGGGACGACCCCTTCCTGTTCCTACATGACTGAGCACCAGTGCACCAAGCAAGGTCCATAAAGACGTGGATGAGTGAGTTTGGGGCAGGGTTACCCTTATCCTAGCATGCCCCATCCACAAAAATCAAGAAAAAAAGTGCAGGGTTCCCCCCAAGAGCCATACCAGACCCTTATCCTAGCATGCCCCATCCACCAGACCCTTGATTCTGGTATGGGCTTTAAGGGGAAACCCCATACAAGAATCAAGAAAAAAAGTGCAGGGTCCCCCCCCCCCCAAGAGCCATACCAGACCCTTATCCTAACATGCTCTATTCACCAGACCCTTGATTCTGGTTTCCAGTGTGAGGAGAGAAGAGCTAGAAGCAGTGAGTTACAGTTCTGTGTTTCTGTAGTGTCTGCACAAACACCACACCTGTCCCTTTGCCCCCCCAATTGTCACCAGTCACCCAACAGTCACCCATAAAGTGCACCTGTCACACAAAGAGACTGCCATCAGCGGTGCAACAGTCAACCCGTCACCCATCAGTGACCTGACCTGTCACCCGTCACCCGTCACCCATCAGTGACCTGCCCTGTCACCCGTCACCCATCAGTGACCTGCCCTGTCACCCGTCACCCATCAGTGACCTGCCCTGTCACCCATCTGTGACCATCAGCGGTGCACCTGTCACCCATCACCCGTCACCCATCAGTGACTGTGCCCTATCTCCCGTCACCCATCAGCGGTGCACCCGTCACACATCAGTGACCTGCCCTATCACCCATCAGTGACCGTCACCCGTCACCCATCAGTGACCATCGCCTGTCCCCCATCTGTGACCATCGCCGTCACCGTCTGTGGCTTGTCACCCATCTGTGACCATCACCCGTCACCGTCCGTGGCCTGTCACCCCATCAGTGACCATCGTCTGTCACCCATCAGTGACCATCTACCGTCACACCATCACCCATCAGTGACCGTCACCTGCCACCCATCGTATACAGCTACCCGCCAAAATGTCCAAAAGATTTTATACTGGTGAGCAGGCGTTCCAGATCCTCTCAATGACCGATGAGAGCACCGGGGAGCTCTCATCAGATTCCATTTCTGATTCCGAATCAAATTCGTCATTTGAACCGATTGAACACAGCAATGATTCAGATGAAGAATGGGTCCCCCCTAAAAGGGCACGGCCCTCTGAAAACCAGGCTGCCGCCAGCAATAGGCCCAGTACCAGCGCTGCCGCTAGCAATAGGCCCAGTACCAGCGCTGCCGCCAGCAATAGGCCCAGTACCAGCGCTGCCGCCAGCAATAGGCCCAGTACCAGCGCTGCCGCCAGCAATAGGCCCCAGGAACAAAGGTCCAGTACCAGCGATGCCGCCAGCGAAACCCCTCGCGAACAAATGCCCAGGCCCAGTATCAGTGCTGCCACATCACATCTAAGTACCAGCGCAAGAAATTCAACCCCCTCAACTCCTGGAGTGTCACGTCCCCCAGGAGCCAGGGCCACTACATTTATGCCAGATGTTCTTGCCAATCCAACATGGCTGCCTTCCGGATCTGGATCAACAATTATTCCACCTTTCACAGCACAGCCAGGTGTGCAGGCCAACACCCAAAATTTTTTAGAAATTGATTTTCTTCATGTTTTTTTGCCCGACACTTTTCTGCAGTTCATTGTCGATCAGACAAATTTGTATGCCCAGCAGTTTATTGCCAACAACCCCCAATCATCTTATGCCCATCCATTTGAGTGGAGAGATGTAAATTTGGAGGAGTTCAAATTGTTTCTTGGCCTCACCATAAACATGGGGCTTAACAAAAAAATTCAAGGACATTCCTATTGGTCCACCAAACCCATCTACCACCAGCCCATGTATTCTGCCACAATGCCCAGGTCCCGATATGAAATGATAATGAGATTCTTTCATATCAATGACAATACCCAGTGCCCTCCCCGTAATCATCCAGATTCCGATAAGTTGTATAAGATTCGCCCCCTGATAAATTTCCTTTCCCAACAATTTGCAGAACTCTATGTCCCCGATAAACACATATGTGTGGATGAATCCCTGGTACCCTTTTGTGGCCGTCTAGGAATAAAGCAATATATTCCTAGTAAAAAGGCTAAATATGGTGTCAAGTTTTACAAACTGTGTGAGAGAGCCACGGGATATTTGTATGCGTTCCGCATATATGAAGGAAAAGATTCCCAGCTCCAGCCCCCCTGAGTGCCCGGCCTACATAGGCACAGCTGGAAAAATCGTATGGGACCTGGCTTACCCACTCCTGAGAAAAGGATATCATCTTTACCTGGATAATTTTTATACGAGCCTGCCCCTTTTCCGACACTTATATATTGAGAAAACCCTGGCCTGCGGAACCTCCAGAAAAAATAGGAAGGGCTTCCCACAATCCATTGTAAGCAAAAAGCTGCGAAGGGGGCAAAGAGCAACACTGAGGTGCAACGAAGTGCTGGCCTTGAGGTGGAAGGATAGCAGAGACGTGCACATGCTGTCCACCATTCATAATGACACTGCTGTTGTTGTTCAACGAAGACGAGGTCCCATTGAAAAGCCGACATGTGTCCAAGATTATAATCTGTACATGGGGGGGTGGATTTCAATGACCAAATGATTCAGCCCTATTTATCTATAAGGAGGTCCCGATTCTGGTACAAGAAGGTAGCAATTTACCTTATCCATTTGGCCATTTATAATTCTTACGTAGTCTACTCCAAATCCACTGAAAACCCTGCCCCCTTCCTACACTTCACAGAAGAAAAAGTCACGGCCCTCATCTATCCACAAAGACCCCCCTCAGAAACCCTTTGCTCTGATGTCGTTAGCCGACTTCATGGACGCCACTACCCGTACAACATCCCACCATCCGAAGAAGGCCGAAGACGGCAAAAAAGATGTCGCGTGTGCAGCAAAAAAGGATTTCGAAAAGATACCAGCTACCATTGTCCCTGGTGTCCCTCCCAACCTGGCCTTTGCATTGGAGAATGCTTCGAATATTATCATGAATCCCTAAAATATTAGCCTATATTTTTAACCATTTCCCCCATCTCACCATTTTCTGACCATTTTCATGCTACTGCCTTCCACGTGAACTGACCCTGGCCTGTTTTTTGACTATGCCTCTGCCTACCGTTTGGACTGCTTTCACGTAAATTGACCCTGGCCTGTTTTATGGACTATGCTTTTGCCTACCGCTTGGACTGCTTCCACGTAAACTGCCCCCTGCCTGTTTTTTGACTATGCCTCTGCCTACCGTTTGGACTGCTTTCACGTGAACTGACCCTGGCTTGTTTTATGGACTATGCTTTTGCCTACCACTTGGACTGATCTGTTGCCCTGCTATTGTAGTACACAGGGGTCTCACATATGTGAGGGGCTCCAGAATAGTTTTTCCGGATGGAGAAAACATTTTTTTTGTTTTCTCCGGGTTTCGTAATTTCCGGATTAGGGTCTGGAGTCCGGAGGCTTCATAGAGATTTGGGTGGGTCGAAGCCTCTACCCCTGTGCCCCTGTGCACAGGTCTTACCCGATTGCAGCCCTCAGCCTGCTGCTGACTTACTGCCATCATGCCTGCCATCATATTTGCCTGCGGCATGAACGAGCCAGACCACTGCTACCTGGAAATATGCTGCCTGGAGAATCACTATAGCTGTCGCTAAGCACATCCCTGACTGCTGCCTGGACCAGTGCTCTCTTCTGTGGACACTACTAAAAGCACAGGTAAGACTTTTTTTTACCCTTTCCGCAATATAATTTATTTTGGATTGTAATTCTTGGTATGTACATGCTATGTGTTAGAAATATGAAGAGCCTTCAAAAATGATAGGTTGCCAGGAAATTATATATGTAATGTATGCTCCTAGAATGCCTGATGGTGCTACTTGGATGTTGGGCATCTGTATGTGGTCAAAGCTG
Source organism: Rana temporaria (assembly GCF_905171775.1). Lineage (NCBI taxonomy): Eukaryota > Metazoa > Chordata > Amphibia > Anura > Ranidae > Rana > Rana temporaria. The sequence goes on from NC_053497.1 coordinate 182,370,318, forward strand.
TGTAAAAGTCTCACACATGTGGTATCCCCATACTCAGAACGAGTAGCAGAATGTATTTTAGGGTGTCATTTTTGCTATGTACATGCTATGTGTTGGAAATATGTTATAAATGGACAACTTTGTGTAAAAAAAAATGAGTTTTAATTTTTTTTCCACGTTTTCCCAAAACTTCTGGAAAAAAAATAACCGCTCAAAAGACTCATTATGCCTCATAGATTATACGTTGGGGTGTCTGCTTTCCAAAATGGGGTCATTTTGTGGGCAATTCCATTGTCCTGGTGCTCCAGGGCCTTCAAAAGTGTAATAGGTGGTTGAGAAATGAGATGTGCAATTTATGCTCGTAGATCGCCTGATGGCGCTACTTCAATGTTGGGCCTTTGTATGTGGCCAGGCTGTGTAAAAGTCCCACACATTTGGTATCCCCATACTCAGGAGGAGTAGCAGAATGTATTTTGGGGTGTCATTTTTGCTATGCATTTGCTATGTGTTCGAAATATCTTATAAATGGACAACTTTGTGTAAATAAAATGCGTTTTCATTTTTTTTCCACGTTTTCCAAAAACTTCTGGAAAAAAAATAACCGCTCAAAAGACTCATTATGCCTCATAGATTATACGTTGGGGTGTCTGCTT